>NC_091168.1:34063978-34363978 GCF_040958095.1 Procambarus clarkii | reverse complement strand
GCCATACTCGCTTAACTCAGTCACTTAATGGAGCGCTGCTCTGCTCCTTATTGTCCAAATTGCATTGTCCCTCTTACAGTCGTGCATATCCTTGTTGAATGTCCTGACTTCCAGGATGAGCGTGTCTTGTTTTCCGACCGTCCCCCGCGGTCGCTTGTCCCTAGATAGAATTCTTGGTGAATTGGATGCTTTTGATATCGTTCCCCTTATGCGTTTCTTTTCTCGTATTGGCATCTTTGGTGATGTTTAGCGCCCTCTGATTATTTCCCACATTTGATGGTGCTACATAGCCTTTCTGGTTTGGTGCCTTCTTTTGATAATTACTTCAGGCTGTGTTGTACTGTATCTTGTAGCACTGTGGCCTGCGTCCTCGGCGTACAACCAAGGAACCGGGGTTCAATCCCCGGACAGGAAACAAGTGATTGTGCATGTTTTCTTTCACCTGGTGCCTCTGTTGACCTAACAAGAAATAGTTAACCCCGGGAATTAGGCAACTGTTGTGGGTGGCCTTTTTAGGAAGGTCATCTCTGTGTCTTCTGGTGTATTGGAGGATTATGAGTGGGGTTAAATTAAATATATATATAGCTGCTGGAATCTTGCTTTTATTTTAACAAAACAGAAATATCATATATCTCCTATATACAAAAATATACATAATTAAATAAGGTGAGAAAGGTCACAGGTGTCTGAGGGAGACTGGAGGGGGTGGCGAGGGATTGGGGGGGGGGGACCCATGCACATACACATATAACACACACACACACACACACATATAAATTAGATACAGTTTTAAATGTAAATAATAGATAACGAGTGAGAAAACAAAGTCACTGCACTGAACTAATGATGGTCGAAAGGAGGGGCTCAAGAGCAGAGGCTCAATCCTGGTGAACGCGTGTACGCGCGCGCACACCCACGCACGCACGCACGCTGTCCATGGTACAGAGATACTTGTCAAGAAACTCCTATACGCAGTAAGCAACTGGAATGTAACATAACCGAGAAGCCAATGGCTGCTCCCCATACCAACTGTCCCATGACAAGACATTACTAAACTAGAATTCTCTTTCCAATTTCCTAGATTAGGCTTCTCTTGGGTGAAAGTGGCACTAGATGTTTTCTGGACCAGCCACGAGTCGCCAGAACTTAATGCAAGATAACCATTATGTCACTAGAAAGGCAAATGTCTTAGTAAATCAAAGGAAATAATCTAATAGAGGAAATGAAGGGTATATGTACATCAGATCACAGATCAATATAGGGCGTGTTGTCCGCAGCCTAGGCTGTCATAAGCCAGTATTTTACACCATGGCCATGAATACCTTACCCCCGGGGCCATATGTAACACTGAATCGACATTCATAATGTTTATCATATGCTGATTTAACATTGATTCTAGGAATCTTTTAACTTTGATCCTACATTGAGTTAACATTGATCCGAAGTTGATTTTACGGTGATGCTACATTGATTTAACACAGATCGTGTTAACATTGATTCTCTGTTGACTTAACAGTGATCCTGTGATGATTTAATGTTGAGCCTATGTTGATTTAACACCGATTTAATGTTGAGCCTATGCTGACTTAACACCGATTTAACGTTGATTCTATGTTGATCTTAGGTTGAGTTAACGTTACTTATATTTTGCCCGCTGCAAGTTGTAACTGAATGAGCTAAGAGATGGGCAGCTTGGTGTCTGGGGACCCCCCCTTACCTAGACCTTTATCTGACGAAGAAAAGTCTGTTGCGTCTCACAACGACTTTTAAGGTTCCATCCAGACCCTCTGCCCAGTGGCTACTAGGGCTCTGTGGACGGAAGCGTCGAACACCAAAAGTGGTGTTGGTTCGACACCACTTTTGATATTGTGCCCACTGGGTATCGGATACCACCTGACGCATCCAAACCATCTGCAGGTGGTATCTGGCGACTCTCTGACACCCGACCTTTCTACAGGTGGTATCTGGGTACCACCTGATGTCACATACACTTGCTCTCAGCAGATGTTCACAGGTGTTCACTTACTGTCTGTAACTTGTTCATTGGTGTTCTTCTGCACTGAAGAGTATACAGATGATTCGAGAGTTAAGGAACTTTAAAGTCTGTCAGTTATCAGGTATTTCATCCGTTTTTTATGAAATTCTTCATATCGGATTACGGCGGAAACTATCATATTGTCGTGATAGGAGTTGTGGTACAGGTGTTGGGGTACAGGTATTGTGGTACAAGTGTTGTGGTACAGGTGTTGTGGTACAAGTGTTGTGAAACAGGGGTTGTGGTACAGGTGTTGGGACACAGGTGTTTTGATACAGGTGTTGTGGTACAAGAGTTGAACGGACACCAGGCCTGCTTTTCCTGTAAATAAAGGGGGACACAGCAGCCAAAAACAACGCAACTGGTTCCCCCTCGTTACATAATTTGACTAGCATATCAATGTTTAACTAAAAATATATATATATATGCGTTATGTTTAATCGTTATCGTAAGACCTACACATTGACACGCATTAACTAGCTCTCCAACTATCACTGGATATCCTAATCTTAAGTCTGGGCCAGAATTCATCAGGTGACGTGATTCATCACGTGGCCATTTACGAAACCTGTACATCATCATCTCAATCATGGCAACTTAGTTTGGGTCTAGTAAGCAGTTTACAATGTCAGGAAGGTCGCAACGTATGGTTATCATTGTTATAGACAACCTCGTAGTACTTCCGAGGTCGTAAACTGTTTAGTAAATACAATCAAAGCCGCCGTGGTTGAGGAAAGATGTACAGGTTTCGTAATTGGACATGATGCTTGATGAATCCTGATTGGATAAAGAACTCAGAATCGCTCTTAAAGAGCTAAAGAAGAGTCAAAGATTTTGTATCATCACGTTTGGAAAATGTAATCTTTGAAGAGGACTACGACGAGAGGTCAAAAGACCACTCATTATAGCCTCGTGAATCAAGACAATTACAAATACAGATTCAAGTGCTGATTCTTAGTGTAGTGAATAAGTCAGGTGAGAGCACTTACGTGTTGACTTACGAGATCAGAACCTCTTATTTCATGGCGTACATTCTGTACTTACTAAACAGTTTAAGACCTCTGAAGCTCTACGAGGTTAAGCAAGGTAATTATGAGAAAGCATTAATCTACTATATATAGTACTTGGGAAGGATGTGAGGACAAGGAGCTGGGGTATGAGGACAAGGAGCTGGGGTATGAGGACAAGGAGCTGGGGTATGAGGACAAGGAGCTGGGATATGAGGACAAGGAGTTGGGATATGAGGACAAGGAGCTTTGATATGAGGAAAGGGGGCTGGGATATGAGGACAAGGAGCTGGGATATGAGGACAAGGAACTGGGATATGAGGGCAGGGAGCTAGGATATGAGGACAATGAGCTGGGATATGATGACAAGGAGCTGGGATATGAAGACAGGGAGCTGGTATATGAGGACAAGGAGCTGGGATATGAGGACAAGGAACTGGGATAAGAGGACAAGGAGTTGAGATATGAGGATAGAGGGCAGGAACGATCCCCCGTCCACTTGGATCATCGTAGATCGAACGCTGACCCCACAAGAAGCGAGGCTATCGCTACATCAACCAGCCTGACTAATAATTATCCTGGGTTAGGGATCACCCCATACTGTTCAAGGCTCCTAAACTGTGCCATGATTGTGGTAAACCTAGTGATAGAAATTGCGTGGAGAAAGGGGGGATTATTTCTGTACTAATGGGATCATTTAGGGTTCCGGATTCCTAGCACTAGTGTATACGTAGTTTCTAGCACCAGCATATATCAAGTTCCTAGCACCAGTGTATACCTAGTTCCTAGCACCAACATATACCCAGTTCCTAGCACCAGCATATACTTAGTTCCTAGCACTAGCGTATACCCAGTTCCTAGCACCAGCATATACCTAGTTCCTAGCACCAGTGTATACCTAGTTCCTAGCACCAACATATACCCAGTTCCTAGCACCAGCATATACTTAGTTCCTAGCACCAGCATATACCCAGTTCCTAGCACCAGCATATACTTAGTTCCTAGCACCAGCATATACTTAGTTCCTAGCACTAGCGTATACCCAGTTCCTAGCACCAGCATATACCTAGTTCCTAGCACCAGCATATACCTAGTTCCTAGCACCAGCGTATACCTAGTTCCTAGCACCAGCATATACCTAGTTCCTAGCACCAGCATATACCTAGTTCCTAGCACCAGCGTATACCTAGTTCCTAGCACCAGCATATACCTAGTTCCTAGCACCAGCATATACCCAGTTCCTAGCACCAGCATATACCTAGTTCCTAGCACCAGCGTATACCCAGTTCCTAGCACCAGCATATACCTAGTTCCTAGCACCAGCGTATACCCAGTTCCTAGCACCAGCATATACCTAGTTCCTAGCACCAGCGTATACGTAGTTCCTAGCACCAGCATATACCCAGTTCCTAGCACCAGCGTATACTTAGTTCCTAGCACCAGCATATACCTAGTTCCTAGCACCAGCATATACCTAGTTCCTAGCACCAGCGTATACCTAGTTCCTAGCACCAGCATATACCTAGTTCCTAGCACCAGCGTATACCTAGTTCCTAGCACCAGCATATACCCAGTTCCTAGCACCAGCATATACCTAGTTCCTAGCACCAGCGTATACCCAGTTCCTAGCACCAGCGTATACCCAGTTCCTAGCACCAACATATATACCCAGTTCCTAGCACCAGCATATACCTAGTTCCTAGCACCAGCATATACCTAGTTCCTAGCACCAGCATATACCCAGTTCCTAGCACCAGCATATACCCAGTTCCTAGCACCAGCATAATACCTAGTTCCTAGCACCAGCATATACGTTGTTCCTAGCACCAGCATAATACCTAGTTCCTAGCACCAGCATATACGTTGTTCCTAGCACCAGCGTATACCCAGTTCCTAGCACCAGCATATACCCAGTTCCTAGCACCAGCATATACCCAGTTCCTAGCACCAGCATAATACCTAGTTCCTAGCACCAGCATATACGTTGTTCCTAGCACCAGCATAATACCTAGTTCCTAGCACCAGCATATACGTTGTTCCTAGCACCAGCGTATACCCAGTTCCTAGCACCAGCGTATACCCAGTTCCTAGCACCAGCATATACCTTGTTCCTAGCACCAGCGTATACCCAGTTCCTAGCACCAGCATATACCTAGTTCCAAAAATCAGGGTATTTCTGGTTCCCACAAAATTCCATCACTGGTTACGAGAGATAGAGAGGTTGTAAGTGGATACGTTAATGCTCTGTGAATTCTGGCCCCGGAGGATTCAATCCAACATTATATGTTGCGTTGGATTATATAGAGACCAGGATGAGGAGTCTCCATTTGGAAAACCCGTACATCATTCCTCAATCACGACGGCTTTGTATACATGTATATACTGCATGCGCTGTCGAAGCACTACGAAGTTGTTTATAACAATAACAGCCTTACGGTGTGAGGTTTCCAAGCTCATAAAGGGTTTAGTAAATACAGAATAAGACATGACAATTGTGGAAAGATGTAAAGGTGTTTTAAGGAGACACGCAAATGGTTGAAGAATGGGTTCAACAAGATCCTGAGGCAGTCGCTAACCAAATGTGTACTGGAAATATGGCGGTACATTTAAAATTATCCATAGCTGCTAAATATTGGAAAAAATATAAATTCAAGAGCACTCTATGTGACCCAAATGTGTTTTGAGAACAAACTTTGGGAGTCAGAATCTCTTATTCCAAGCTGCCACTTTGTTTAGATCTTAACAAACATAATCTCACTACAACGTTGGAGTATATGTTGCTACAACGTTGGAGTATATGTTGCTACAACGTTGGAGTATATGTTGCTGCAACGTTGGAGTATATTTTTGCAACAACTTTGGAGCATATGTTGCTACAACAGTCGATTATATGTTGCTACAACAGTCGATTATATGTTGCTACAACAGTCGATTATATGTTGCTACAACAGTCGATTATATGTTGCTACAATGTTGGAGCCTATGTTGCAACAACGTTGGAGTTTATGTTGCTACAATGTTCAAGTATATGTTGCTACAACGTTGGAGTGTATATTGCTGTAATGTTGGATCATATGTTGCTACAACAGTGGAGCGTATGTTGCTACAACGTTGGAGCATATGTTGCCCCAACGGTGGATTATATATTGCTACAACGTTGGAGTATATGTTGCCACAACGTTGGAGTATATGTTGCCACAACGTTGGAGTATATGTTGCCACAACGTTGGAGTATATGTTGCCACAACGTTGGTGCATATGTTGCCACAACGTTGGAGTATATGTTGCCACAACGTTGGTGCATATGTTGCTACAACGTTGGAGTATATGATGCCACAACGTTGGTGCATATGTTGCCACAACGTTGGTGCATATGTTGCTACAACGTTGGAGTATATGATGCCACAACGTTGGTGCATATGTTGCCACAACGTTGGTGCATATGTTGCTACAACGTTGGAGTATATGATGCCACAACGTTGGTGCATATGTTGCCACAACGTTGGTGCATATGTTGCTACAACGTTGGAGTATAAGTTGCTACAACTTTTTTGACACGTTTCAGAAACGTGTGTTAACATTGTGTGTTTTCTGGAGAATCTGAAGGAAACAAAAACTTTTTTTTCTGTTAGCTGAAGAGTCAGAACTGAGGCACAGTAGCATTTCACCGATATAACCATATTTTTGTAGTAACGTTATCACGTCGCTACAACATATACATAACGGTATGTGTGTTTGCTGGATATAACGCCGCGAGCTAGGGACAGAGGGACGCAAGAGGGCAGGCAAACGTAGCATGTCAGGTACAGGAGCGGAGGTATAGGAGGCCCCGCTGGAGGCTCTCCTCAACCCGCGCTCTTCAATGTAATAAAGAACACCTTTTGTAGCTGGGGGAATCCAGAGGCTTGAGACTACAATGGCTTCAGGAGCTGAAGACTAATGGCACTCTGGGCTACTTGTAGCCAGAGGCGGTCAAACAACGCTAGCACACACTGGTGCTCTAACTGCCACACTGGCAGCAGCGTTGTGTCTGGCTACATGCAACACCAGCTCAGAGAAGTCTCACGAAGCCGGTGGAGTTTACTGCCAGATCACATGCAATAGCCACTGTAGGTGCGTATGGCGTCCTCTGTGTAGGTCTTGCCTGGGATGACACCGGGATCCAAGTGGTGCAGGGGGCAGTGGTGGGCGTGGGGACACTGACACAACGTGTTGGTGTTCACTTCTTCGAACTGGGGTCGCTTCTTCACGGTGAAGAGACGACATGGCTCTTTCCGCTCACATCGCAGCCGCTGTGAAAAAAAGAAGATTCAGACTAGATGTTTAACAATGACAACACATAGGGGTTTATTACTTTAAATTCATGTGAAGGAGTTGCAAAATCTTGCATAAAGACAAGTTCCGGATGGACTGGTCGGCATATGAAAGCCTTCAACATCGCAGATATATTGACAGACTTACTATTATGTTCAAAGGGTCACTTAAGTTCCCCATCTGGCACAACTTCCAGACATTTCAACTAAATGACACCAAAGTATATTTGAATATAATCATTATTTGAATACTACTAGAATCCATATTCGTATAGTTGACAGAGAAGGAATAAGAGAACTTACACTCTGGGGAGAGCAGGCGAAGCTGTAGTGAAACCCAACGCCCTGGCCAGTCTGGTACGCCTGCCTCTTGATGATATACGCTACCGAGTTCTTGGGACATACGCAGTGTATGATCTGCTGCGTCGCGTTGTCAGGAAAGGTGGTGAAGGTCCAGGTAACGTCACGGAAGTAACGACACTTGGCCAGTTTCTTGGTGGGCTCACACACCTGTGGAAGACGCCAGGTGTTTGGTTCCGGATGAACAGGTGTTGGTGCGGACAGTTTGACTGTTTTAGGTGTTTTATATGAGTGATGGTGGTGTGCACTGGTGATGGTGACATATACTGGTGATGGTGACATAAACTGGTGATGGTGACATATACTGGTGATGGTGACACACTGGTGATGGTGACATATACTGGTGATGGTGACATAAACTGGTGATGGTGACATATACTGGTGATGGTGACACACTGGTGATGGTGACATATACTGGTGATGGTGACATACACTGGTGATGGTGACATATACTGGTGATGGTGACATACACTGGTGATGGTGACATACACTGGTGATGGTGACACACTGGTGATGGTGACATATACTGGTGATGGTGACATACACTGGTGATGGTGACATATACTGGTGATGGTGACACACTGGTGATGGTGACATATACTGGTGATGGTGACATAAACTGGTGATGGTGACACACACTGGTGATGGTGACACACACTGGTGATGGTGACACACACTGGTGATGGTGACACACACTGGTGATGGTGACACACACTGGTGATGGTGACACACACTGGTGATGGTGACACACTGGTGATAGTGACACACTGGTGATGGTGACATACACTGGTGATGGTGACACACACTGGTGATGGTGACACTGGTGATGGTGACACACACTGGTGATGGTGACACACTGGTGATGGTGACACACACTGGTGATGGTGAAGTCAGTGCTGCCAACCACCGACACCTAACGAGCACTAACGAGGGAAGCTGACCTTGAAGTGCCTGGTCTTGTCAGTGACGGTGTGGCCATCAGACGGGTCGAGGGCGGCACTACAAGGTGGACCTCGAGGGCAGCGGCACTGTCGCTCCACCCTCGGGGAGTCGTAGATGTCGACCTTGTTGCAGACGGTCCAGGGCGAGCACTCCGGCAGGTCCTCCTCAGACTCCTGCTGGAGGACGACACTGGCTTAGTGGAGCTACCTTTATGGCCTCTCTCTCTCTCTCTCTCTCTCTCTCTCTCTCTCTCTCTCTCTCTCTCTCTCTCTCTCTCTCTCTCTCTCTCTCTCTCTCTCTCTCCCTCTCTCTCTCTCTCTCTCCCTCTCTGTCTCTCTGTCTCTCTGTCTCTCTCTCTGTCTCTCTGTCCCTGTCTCTGTCTCTGTCTCTCTCTCTCTCTCTCTCTCTCTCTCTCTCTCTCTCTCTCTCTCTCTCTCTCTCTCTCTCTCTCTCTCTCTCTCTCTCTCTCTCTCTCTCCCCCCCCCCCAGCCCTGCGGCACCCACAACAGTGAACCACAACCATGTAGCACCCACAACAGTGGACCACAGCCCTGCAGCACCCACAACAGTGAACCACAGCCCTGCAGCACCCACAACAGTGAACCACTGCCCTGCAGCACCCACAGTAATGGACCACAACCATGTAGCACCCACAACAGTGGACCACAGCCCTGCAGCACCCACAACAGTGAACCACAGCCCTGCAGCACCCACAGTAGTGGACCACAACCATGTAGCACCCACAACAGTGGACGACAGCCCTGCAGCACCCACAACAGTGAACCACAGCCCTGCAGCACCCACAACAGTGAACCACTGCCCTGCAGCACCCACAGTAATGGACCACAACCATGTAGCACCCACAACAGTGGACCACAGCCCTGCAGCACCCACAACAGTGAACCATAGCCCTGCAGCACCCACAGTAATGGACCACAACCATGTAGCACCCACAACAGTGGACCACAGCCCTGCAGCACCCACAACAGTGAACCACAGCCCTGCAGCACCCACAGTAATGGACCACAACCATGTAGCACCCACAACAGTGGACCACAGCCCTGCAGCACCCACAACAGTGAACCACAGCCCTGCAGCACCCACAGTAGTGGACCACAACCATGTAGCACCCACAACAGTGGACCACAGCTCTGCAGCACCCACAACAGTGGACCACAACCCTGCAGCACCCACAGTAGTGGACCACAACCCTGCAGCACCCACAACAGTGGACCACAGCCCTGCAGCACCCACAACAGTGAACCACAGCCCTGCAGCACCCACAGTAGTGGACCACAACCATGTAGCACCCACAACAGTGGACCACAACCCTGCAGCACCCACAACAGTGGACCACAGCTCTGCAGCACCCACAGTAGTGGACCACAGCCCTGCGGCACACACAGTAGTGGACCACAACCCTGCAGCACCCACAACAGTGGACCACAACCCTGCAGCACCCACAGTAGTGGACCACAGCCCTGCGGCACACACAGTAGTGGACCACAGCTCTGCAGCACCCACAACAGTGGACCACAACCCTGCAGCACCCACAACAGTGGACCACAACCCTGCAGCACCCACAACAGTGGACCACAACCCTGCAGCACCCACAACAGTGGACCACAACCCTGCAGCACCCACAACAGTGGACCACAACCCTGCAGCACCCACAGTAGTGGACCACAACCCTGCAGCACCCACAACAGTGGACCACAGCCCTGCAGCACCCACAACAGTGGACCACAACCCTGCAGCACCCACAACAGTGGACCACAACCCTGCAGCACCCACAGTAGTGGACCACAACCCTGCAGCACCCACAACAGTGGACCACAACCCTGCAGCACCCACAACAGTGGACCACAGCCCTGCAGCACCCACAACAGTGGACCACAACCCTGCAGCACCCACAACAGTGGACCACAACCCTGCAGCACCCACAACAGTGGACCACAGCCCTGCAGCACCCACAACAGTGGACCACAACCCTGCAGCACCCACAACAGTGGACCACAGCCCTGCAGCACCCACAACAGTGGACCACAACCCTGCAGCACCCACAGCAGTGGACCACAACCCTGCAGCACCCACAACAGTGGACCACAACCCTGCAGCACCCACAACAGTGGACCACAGCCCTGCAGCACCCACAACAGTGGACCACAACCCTGCAGCACCCACAACAGTGGACCACAGCCCTGCAGCACCCACAACAGTGGACCACAACCCTGCAGCACCCACAACAGTGGACCACAACCCTGCAGCACCCACAACAGTGGACCACAACCCTGCAGCACCCACAACAGTGGACCACAGCCCTGCAGCACCCACAACAGTGGACCACAACCCTGCAGCACCCACAACAGTGGACCACAACCCTGCAGCACCCACAACAGTGGACCACAGCCCTGCAGCACCCACAACAGTGGACCACAACCCTGCAGCACCCACAACAGTGGACCACAGCCCTGCAGCACCCACAACAGTGGACCACAGCCCTGCGGCACCCACAACAGTGGACCACAGCCCTGCGGCACCCACAACAGTGGACCACAACCCTGCGGCACCCACAACAGTGGACCACAGCCCTGCGGCACCCACAACAGTGGACCACAGCCCTGCAGCACCCACAACAGTGGACCACAGCCCTGCGGCACCCACAACAGTGGACCACAACCCTGCAGCACCCACAACAGTGGACCACAGCCCTGCGGCACCCACAGCAGTGGACCACAGCCCTGCAGCACCCACAACAGTGGACCACAACCCTGCAGCACCCACAACAGTGGACCACAGCCCTGCGGCACCCACAACAGTGGACCACAACCCTGCAGCACCCACAACAGTGGACCACAGCCCTGCAGCACCCACAGCAGTGGACCACAGCCCTGCAGCACCCACAACAGTGGACCACAACCCTGCAGCACCCACAACAGTGGACCACAGCCCTGCGGCACCCACAACAGTGGACCACAGCCCTGCAGCACCCACAACAGTGGACCACAGCCCTGCGGCACCCACAGCAGTGGACCACAGCCCTGCAGCACCCACAGCAGTGGACCACAGCCCTGCAGCACCCACAACAGTGGACCACAACCCTGCAGCACCCACAGCAGTGGACCACAGCCCTGCAGCACCCACAACAGTGGACCACAGCCCTGCAGCACCCACAGCAGTGGACCACAGCCCTGCAGCACCCACAACAGTGGACCACAACCCTGCAGCACCCACAGCAGTGGACCACAGCCCTGCAGCACCCACAACAGTGGACCACAGCCCTGCAGCACCCACAACAGTGGACCACAACCCTGCAGCACCCACAACAGTGGACCACAGCCCTGCGGCACCCACAGCAGTGGACCACAGCCCTGCAGCACCCACAACAGTGGACCACAGCCCTGCAGCACCCACAACAGTGGACCACAGCCCTGCAGCACCCACAACAGTGGACCACAGCCCTGCAGCACCCACAACAGTGGACCGCAGCCCTGCAGCACCCACAACAGTGGACCACAACTCTGCGGCACCCACAACAGTGGACCACAGCCCTGCAGCACCCACAACAGTGGACCACAGCCCTGCAGCACCCACAACAGTGAACCACAACTCTGCGGCACCCACAACAGTGGACCACAGCCCTGCAGCACCCACAACAGTGGACCACAGCCCTGCAGCACCCACAACAGTGGACCACAGCCCTGCAGCACCCACAGCAGTGGACCACAGCCCTGCAGCACCCACAACAGTGGACCACAGCCCTGCAGCACCCACAGCAGTGGACCACAGCCCTGCAGCACCCACAACAGTGGACCA
The DNA here is from genome assembly GCF_040958095.1 of Procambarus clarkii. NCBI lineage: Eukaryota > Metazoa > Arthropoda > Malacostraca > Decapoda > Cambaridae > Procambarus > Procambarus clarkii. The sequence continues at coordinate 34,351,505 of NC_091168.1, read as the reverse complement.
CAGCCCTGCAGCACCCACAACAGTGGACCACAGCCCTGCAGCACCCACAACAGTGGACCACAGCCCTGCAGCACCCACAGCAGTGGACCACAGCCCTGCAGCACCCACAACAGTGGACCACAGCCCTGCAGCACCCACAGCAGTGGACCACAACCCTGCAGCACCCACAACAGTGGACCACAGCCCTGCAGCACCCACAGCAGTGGACCACAACCCTGCAGCACCCACAACAGTGGACCACAGCCCTGCAGCACCCACAACAGTGGACCACAGCCCTGCAGCACCCACAACAGTGGACCACAGCCCTGCAGCACCCACAGCAGTGGACCACAGCCCTGCAGCACCCACAACAGTGGACCACAGCCCTGCAGCACCCACAGCAGTGGACCACAACCCTGCAGCACCCACAACAGTGGACCACAGCCCTGCAGCACCCACAGCAGTGGACCACAGCCCTGCAGCACCCACAACAGTGGACCACAGCCCTGCAGCACCCACAGCAGTGGACCACAGCCCTGCAGCACCCACAACAGTGGACCACAGCCCTGCAGCACCCACAGCAGTGGACCACAGCCCTGCAGCACCCACAACAGTGGACCACAGCCCTGCAGCACCCACAGCAGTGGACCACAACCCTGCAGCACCCACAACAGTGGACCACAGCCCTGCAGCACCCACAACAGTGGACCACAACCCTGCAGCACCCACAACAGTGGACCACAGCCCTGCAGCACCCACAACAGTGGACCACAACCCTGCAGCACCCACAACAGTGGACCACAGCCCTGCAGCAGGTCTTGACAGCAACTCACCCCAGACACAATGGCCACAAGGCCGTGTTTTTAATAATAATAACAATAAAATTAATGTGAAGGTGAATTGAAGAATTTGGGGTCAATATCCGGGTTGGGGACAGGAAGACGGGTGATGGGGGGGGGGGGGGGGTTTGTGGCGGGGGTGGGTGTAAGGTGGGTGTTGGGGGGGTAGGAACGTGAGAGGTGGGGGTTTAATGGGTTAGTTCGGGTGAGGGGAGGGGGTGCTGTGGTCACACACACAGAATATTATGTATATATATATATAATATTTATTTATATACAAGAAGGTACATTGGAGGTAAAGAGAGAACATAGAAATGATATTGATTTTATATTCTTGTAAGGCCACTAGCACACTTATAGCGGTTTGGGCAAGTCCTTAACTAACAGATAATTTTAAGTAGATAATTTGCTGTATAATTGACAAAAAATGTTTACTGGTGCACTGTAAGATATTTTGACTCAATAAACAGAGACTAGATTAATACACAATAATAACAATACACGATAATGAACAAGGATTACTAGGTACATTAGGATAACATTTCAGGGTTATTCATTGGTTCACTGAAGCACAATTTGACGACTTGAAGACAAATATATATATTTCTATTTCTGTTCTATTGATCTTGAGTCCAAAAGACGACCCAGACGACTCTACAAAAGGATAAATTCACGTAAATGTTTAAGCAGACACGACAGCGAAACAGAGCAGACTCTGATTCGATCATACCAATCTAAGGAAGCTATACAAGAGATAAAAATATATTGAAAACTCTATGGAACTCATACCCCTATTTCAGATGTTGATGGTGTCGTTGGTTGTCGGAATAGGAGTCAATTCTACTTTAAACCAGAGCATGGGGGGGGGGGGTCTTGCCCTGGTTTCAAGACATGGGGTCTAATCTGAGGCCTAATATAGTATATATGTATATGCTATACTAGGCCTTGGAATATTTAAGTTTGCTAAAGTGAGTAAAACAAAGTTCTACTATCTAATTGCTTAGAACGTCAATATTTGTACGTAGTGCACATAGTCACATAAAGTACTATCTAAACAGGAGGACGGGAGCTCTGTGAGATGTAGCTGCTCCAGTGGTTTGCAATTATCTCTTCTACAGTAACTAAGATGCCATCCAGTGATTCTTCTAGCCTTTCATCTCGTAAAAAGTCTCCGTGTGGGTTTGACTGTGAATTAGACCTTCTGAAATCTTGTCTTTGGTTCTTTTACATATCGCATTATTATTTTTTGTTCAGTTCCTCCCTTGCCTCCTAAATCTGAGTACATTGTCTCATGTAGCTTCTCTCCTAACTCTTTTTTGTTTTGTTTTTGTGAGGAGTAAAGAAGTTGGAGAGCCATAGGTGAAGGGAAGTTTTGAAGTGTGAAATACAATGAGAGATATGAAAGCAGGCGGGCTGTCCGCCTTGCTGACACGATGTTATGAAAGCAGGCGGGCTGTCCGCCTTGCTGACACGATGTTATGAAAGCAGGCGGGCTGTCCGCCTTGCTGACACGATGTTATGAAAGCAGGCGGGCTGTCCGCCTTGCTGACACGATGTTATGAAAGCAGGCGGGCTGTCCGCCTTGCTGACACGATGTTATGAAAGCAGGCGGGCTGTCCGCCTTGCTGACACGATGTTATGAAAGCAGGCGGGCTGTCCGCCTTGCTGACACGATGTTATGAAAGCAGGCGGGCTGTCCGCCTTGCTGACACGATGTTATGAAAGCAGACGGACGTCCTGTACATACCAGTTGCGTTGCTCCTGGCAGTATGGGTTCGAGTCACTTCTGGGGTGTGAGTTTTCAGTTGCATATAGTCCTGGGGACCATTCAGGCTTGTTTGCACATATATATATATATATATATATATATATATATATATATATATATATATATATATATATATATATATATATATACATACATACATACATACTCAATTTTTTCCAATTATTGGGGGAAGGATTTCTGGTCAGTATTTCATCTGGGAATTATGTACTGTAGGGCGGGGTTTTCATCTAGTAAATCGGGACTCTTGGGCCACCAGCTGTGGGAGTGGGGCGTCTCATCTTGGGCCACCATCTGTGGGAGTGGGGCGTCTCATCTTGGGCCACCAGCTGTGGGAGTGGGGCGTCTCATCTTGGGCCACCAGCTGTGGGAGCGGGGCGTCTCATCTTGGGCCACCAGCTGTGGGAGTGGGGCGTCTCATCTTGGGCCACCAGCTGTGGGAGCGGGGCGTCTCATCTTGAGCCATCAGCTGTGGGAGTGGGGCGTCTCATTTTGGGTCACCAGCTGTGGGAGTGGGGCGTCTCATTTTGGGCCACCAGCTGTGGGAGTGGGGCGTCTAATCTTGGGCCACCAGCTGTGGGAGTGGGGCGTCTCATCTTGGGCCACCAGCTGTGGGAGTGGGGCGTCTCATCTTGGGCCACCAGCTGTGAGAGTGAAGCGTCTCATCTTGGGCCACCAGCTGTGAGAGTGGGGCATCTCATCTTGGGCCACTAGCTGTGAGAGTGGGGCGTCTCATCTTGGGCCACCAGCTGTGGGAACGGGGCGTCTCATCTTGGGCCACCAACTGTGGGAGTGGGGCGTCTCATCTTGGGCCACCAGCTGTGAGAGTGGGGCGTCTCATCTTGGGCCACCAGCTGTGGGAGCGGGGCGTCTCATCTTGGGCCACCAACTGTGGGAACGGGGCGTCTCATCTTGGGCCACCAACTGTGGGAGTGGGGCGTCTCATCTTGGGCCACCAGCTGTGAGAGTGGGGCGTCTCATCTTGGGCCACCAGCTGTGGGAGCGGGGCGTCTCATCTTGGGCCACCAGCTGTGGGAGCGGGGCGTCTCATCTTGGGCCACCAGCTGTGGGAGCGGGGCGTCTCATCTTGGGCCACCAGCTGTGGGAGCGGGGCGTCTCATCTTGGAGTAATCTTTCTAACATTGGGTCCTCCAACATTTCGATGGTGTTCCACACCCTGATGGCTTGGTGCTGCAGTCTGATGTTTAGTGGCTGTGTGTTCAGGAGCTCCTGGATTTTCTGATCATATGGTGGATCAGGGGTGGTGGTGGTGGTGGTGGGGGAAGTACTTGCCTAACAGTAACTACGGTATGGGCGAGATCTATTATAGATATAGATATAATATAAGAGAGAATGTCTATCTGTCTGTCTGTTCAAAGCGCCGTCTACCCGTGCATATTCATCAATTACTTTATGTACAAATGAAAATGTCTAAGCTATTCTTTTAGTACTAAGTGAACTAGGTGAACAGATGCATCAGGTGTAATGTAGCCCCCCCCCCTAGGCCAACTACTAGTTTTTTTACAGGATGTAATCCACAACAGTTGCCTAGCTCTCAGGCACAAATGTACTTCTAGGTGAAGAGCTGCATCAGGTGTAAGGAAACGTGCTCAAACATCTCGCCCTGAATGGGAATCGAACCTGGGACCATGCGGTTGTGACCTTAAATCTCTGAATATGTTAGATATTAAGTCCCTGCACATCCTCTCATGTGTACTCTATATATTTAAAACTCTGAACTGTAATGTCAATCCTGTTCCTGGAAGGTTGTAACAGACCCCATGGGCACCATTATTACTCCAACATTCTGTTTGTAACTCATCTTCACTGTACGTACCTTTACCTGAATAAATATCTTATCTAGGTGACAGGAAACTTTATTTGCTCAAACAGCTAAGTTAGCCCTGGCCAAACAAAAAATTGAAAATAGAAAACTAGAGGTTTGACGGTAAACTAAACTAATGTTGCTCCAGTGAATTCTTACATGAGTTTTTTATATTTTTTTATTTATATATATAAAAGAATTGTTACATTCTTGTATAGCCACTAGCAGGCATAGCGTTTGGGGCAAATCTTTAATCGATTTTTTTTCCTTGGAATACGACCCGCCAAATCGTTTAACAACCAGGTACCCATTCACTACAGACTAATCCTCACCTTTTATTTATTTATTTATTTATTTATTTATATACAAGAAGGTACAATGGGTTTGTGAGAATACATTGGATAGTACAGTATTTACATTCTTGTAAAGCCACTAGTACGCACAGCGTTTCGGGCACCTGCTACGTAATATTGCACAGATGCAAATATAGAAGCAAACTGGGCATTTGACAGCTTCACATACTTCACAGATGGATCAGTAGACCAGCAGGGACAAGAAACCGGAGCTGTAGTTAAAGCAGGAAACTCTAAATATTTGGAGACTCTCAAATGAGTGTTCGACTTTACAAACAGAGATGCTAGCCATTCAAAAGGCTTTGGAACATGCTCTTGCTGAACACCGACAACATGTTATCATACATACAGATTCAAGAACCGCCATTGAAACATTGCAACAAGAACACATATGTGATAACATACATCTGATCACAAATGTCATATCATTAATACAAACACTCAAACGACAAGGCCGTCGGGTACTTATCAACTGGGTGCCAAGTCATGTGGGAATAATAGGAAATGACATTGCAGACGAAGCTGCAAAACTTGCAACTAAGCGAAGAAATGTAGACATTTACATACCACAGAGTCTATGACAGATTAAGAAAGTCATTAGAAACAGAGCAATGCAAAAGATGTACAGTGACCACAACACAGCAGTTGCAACATCAGGATCTGCGGGTTGGTACAAGAATTCAACCAACTACGAACCACTTATGTTGGTGAAAAGGAACAGTAGAGGAACAGAAGTACACTTACATCGCATCAGACTTGGATACCCATGTGCATGGGAAATAGGCTATATATATATATATATAGCCTAGTCGCATCAGGCTTGGATACCCATGTGCATGGGAAATAGGCTATATATATATATATATAGCCTATATTTATATATATATATATATATATATATATATATATATATATATATATATATATATATATATATATATATATATATATATATATATATAAGATGACTTCTTGATGTGTAGTGCCTCGCAAACGTCAAGCCGCCTGCTATAGCTGTATCTATCGATGATTTCTGTGTTGTTTACTAGGATTTCTTAAAATCCTAGAAATCCTAATTAAAATTTAGAAATCCTAGTAAACAACACAGAAATCATCGATAGATACAGCGATAGCAGGCGGCTTGACGTTTGCGAGGCACTACACATCAAGAAGTCAACACCAGCAATCAACAGCCAATTAATGCACAACTATATTCTACCCACCTCAAGACTCCGCTCCAATATAGAAGCATCAAGAAATATGAACCAATAGGCTTTCTACAATCACTTCTATTCAATACCCATTGTTTCGTGTTCTGTCTTGTGTTGATGAAATTAATACCCTATTAATGCCACCTCTTGTTCTGTCTTGTGTTGATGAAATTAATACCCTATTAATGCCACCGCACCCCATCCACCTCTCTCAAATGTAGATATAAAAACAAAATCGGAGATGCGTAAGTTCTATTCAGTTGTGTATTTGTAAACTAAAGTCTTTGAAAATGTAATAAGTTTTACGAAACGCGCTCGTGTCGCGTCAGACTAGAAATAAAAATGAATTTTGGAGAATTGATTTTTGATTTACCTCCTACAGTGAAAAGAAATGTACGAAAGATTGAGAAAATTCGTGTTAGAATTATTAATCTTACTTTTTCGGTCATATTTAATAATATATGTCTACAGGAAAGACTGCTACCAAAATATACTAATATATATATATATATATATATATATATATATATATATATATATATATATATATATATATATATATATATATATATATATATATATATATATGTCGTACCTAGTAGCCACAACGCACTTTTTGGCCTACTATGCAAGGCCCGATTTGCCTAATAAGCCAAGTTTTCCTGAATTAATATATTTTCTCTAATTTTTTCTCATGAAATGATAAAGCTACCCATTTCATTATGTATGAGGTCAATTTTTTTTTATTGGAGTTAAAATTATCGTAGATATATGACCGAACCTAACCAACCCTACCTAACCCAACCTAACCTATCTTTATAGGTTAGGTTAGGTTAGGTAGCCGAAAAAGTTACGTTAGGTTAGGTTAGGTAGGTTAGGTAGACGAAAAACAATTAATTCATGAAAACTTGGCTTATCAGGCAAATTTGGCCTTGCATAGCAGGCTGAGAAGTGCGTTCTGGCTACTAGGTACGACATATATATATATATATATATATATATATATATATATATATATATATATATATATATATATATATATATATATATATATATATATATATATATACACTGAGAATCTACTCTGTTACACCCACACACCAGTTAAGGGAATCTTCTCTGCATACATACATGTATGTACATGTACATACTGTAGTTCAGGACCGCAGTGTACTTACTGGATGGTGTAGGATAAGGACGGATGGAGGGCATGGATGGGTGGACGGGTAAGATGGGTGATGGATAGGCATGGGTGAAGGATCGGCTTGGGTGAAGGATAGGCTTGGGTGAAGGATAGGCTTGGGTGAAGGATAGGCTTAGGTGAAGGATAGGCTTGGGTGAAGGATAGGCTTGGGTGAAGGATAGGCTTGGGTGAAGGATAGGCTTAGGTGAAGGATAGGCTCGGGTGTAGGATAGGCTTGGGTGAAGGATAGGCTTAGGTGAAGGATAGGCTTAGGTGAAGGATAGGCTTGGGTGAAGGATAGGCTTGGGTGAAGGATAGGCTTAGGTGAAGGATAGGCTTGGGTGAAGGATAGGCTTAGGTGAAGGATAGGCTTAGGTGAAGGATAGGCTTGGGTGAAGGATAGGCTTAGGTGAAGGATAGGCTTAGGTGAAGGATAGGCTTGGGTGAAGGATAGGCTTGGGTGAAGGATAGGCTTAGGTGAAGGATAGGCTTGGGTGAAGGATAGGCTTGGGTGAAGGATAGGCTTAGGTGAAGGATAGGCTTGGGTGAAGGATAGGCTTGGGTGAAGGATAGGCTTGGGTGAAGGATAGGCTTGGGTGAAGGATAGGCTCGGGTGTAGGATAAGGATATGGAGAGCCCCAGGCCTCCCAGCGTAGCCTTATATTCCCATTCAGACGACTGATTTCCTCTCATTTGGTGACGAGGAGGTGATGGTTCGTGACCCCTACGACCCCCCACCCCACGACCCCCCACCCCACGACCCTCACCTCCACCCTCCTCAACACCCCTTTGTATTGTTTTTACTCTACACACACCCACACCTTCACTACTGTGGTCTACACCCACACACACCTTCACTACTGTGGTCTACACACACACACACACCTTCACTACTGTGGTCTACACACCCACACACACCTTCACTACTGTGGTCTACACCCACCCACACCTTCACTACTGTGGTCTACACCCACCCACACCTTCACTACTGTGGTCTACACCCACACACACCTTCACTACTGTGGTCTACACCCACCCACACCTTCACTACTGTGGTCTACACCCACCCACACCTTCACTACTGTGGTCTACACCCACACACACCTTCATTACTGTGGTCTACACCCACACACACCTTCACTACTGTGGTCTACACCCACACACCCACACCTTCACTACTGTGGTCTACACCCACACACTCACACCTTCACTACTGTGGTCTACACCCACACACACCTTCACTACTGTGGTCTACACCCACACACACCTTCACTACTGTGGTCTACACCCACACACACCTTCACTACTGTGGTCTACACCCACACACACACCTTCACTACTGTGGTCTACACCCACACACACCTTCACTACTGTGGTCTACACCCACACACACCTTCACTACTGTGATCTACACACACACACACACACACACACACACACACACACACACACACACACACACACACACACACACACACACACACACACACACACACACAAATGTGTGTGTGTGTGGTTGACAAATGGAATGCATTAGGCAGTGATGTGGTGGAGGCTGACTCCATACACAGTTTCAAATGTAGAGCCCAGTAGGCTCAGGAACCTGTACACCTGTTGATTGACAGTTGAGAGGCGGGACCAAAGTGCTAAAGATCAACCCCCACAAGCACAACTAGGTGAGTACACACACACACAGGAGGCCGAAGAGAGATTTATACCAACAGTAAAGGGAAAAAATAAGAGGGAATATAATAACCCATGGTTTAATAGACAGTGTCAGGAAGCAAAAATGGCCAGCAGGCGGGAGTGGAGGAAGTACAGAAGACAAAGGACAGAGGACAACAGGATCAGATGCAACAAAGCTAGGAACGATTACATTAACATAAGACGAACATCGGAAAGGGACTATGAGAACGATATTGCGATCAAAGCGAAAAAGCAACCTAAGTTACTACACAGCCATATAAGAAGAAAAATGTCGGTGAACGACCAAGTGACAAGACTAAGGAAAACAGAGGGGGCATATACTGAAAGTGACAAGGAAATCTGCGAGGCACTGAATGCCAGTTTCCATGGAGTGTTCACTACCGAGCCTGAGCAGCTCCCATTGTTGGAAGAGATTACCCTAGATGAAAGACTATCAGATATAGAGGTGACAGCAGAGGAGGTAATGAAACAGTTGACAACACTGGATTCATCTAAAGTGGTTGGACCAGACAAAGTATCACCGTGGATACTAAAAGAGGCAGCGCAGGCCCTCAGCGTGCCTCTGACAATGATCTTTAATGAGTCACTTATGTCGAGAGAATTGCCCAGTTGCTGGAAGGAGGCAAATGTCGTACCTGATCAAGAAAGGCGATAGGGAGGAGGCACTTAACTATAGACCTGTATCACTGACAAGCATCCCCTGTAAAATACTGGAAAGAATAATTAGGCTACGACTGGTTGCATACACGGAGAACGTTAGGTTTGTAAACAAACATCAACTTGGGTTCTGGAAAGGGAAATCGTGCCTAACAAACCTTTTGGAATTCTATGATAAAATAACAAGGATAAGACAGGACAGAGAAGATTGGGCGGACTGCATATTTCTGGACTTCCAAAAAACCTTTGATACAGTTTCGCACATGAGACTGCTGTTCAAACTCGAGAGGCAGGCGGGGGTGGGAGGAAAGGTCCCAGCATAGATAAGGAACTACCTAACAGGAAGGAGCCAAAGAGTTACGGTAAGAGGAGAGAAGTCGACTGGCGAACAGTAACGAGTGGAGTACCTCAAGGATCGGTGCTGGGACCAATTCTATTTCTAATATATGTTAACGACATGTTTACAGGAGTAGAGTCCTACATGTCGATATTTGCGGATGACGCAAAGTTGATGAGAAGAGTAGTGACAGATGAGGATTGCAGGATCCTCCAAGAAGACCTGAACAGCTTGCAGAGATGGTCAGAGAAATGGCTACTGAAGTTCAACACGAGCAAATGTAAAGTTATGGAAATGGGACTAAGAGATAGGAGACCAAAGGGACAGTACACAATGAAGGGGAACAGCCTACCCGTGACAACGCGCGAAAGAGACCTGGGTGTGGACGTAACACCTAATCTATCTCCTGAGGCACATATAAATTGGATAACGACAGCAGCGTACTCTACACTGGCGAAAGTTAGAACATCATTCAGAAACCTAAATAAGGAGGCATTTAGGGCGCTTTACACTGCCTACGTGAGGCCAGTCTTAGAGTATGCCGCCTCATCATGGAGTCCCCATCTGAAGAACTATATAAGGAAACTGGAAAATGTTCAGAGGTTTGCAACGAGACTCGTCCCAGAATTACGAGGGATGGGGTATGAGGAGCGCCTGAGGGAACTGTGCCTTACGACACTAGAAAGAAGAAGGGAGAGGGGGACATGATAGGAACGTATAAAATACTCAGGGGGATTGACAGAGTGGACAAAGACGAAATGTTCATACGGAATAGTAACAGAACGAGAGGACATGGATGGAAGCTGGAAACTCAGATGAGTCACAGGGATGTTAGGAAGTTTTCTTTTAGCGTGAGAGTAGTGGGGAAATGGAATGCACTTAAGGAACAGGTTGTGGAAGCAAACTCTATTCATAATTTTAAAACCAGGTATGATAGAGGAAATAGGACCATAGTCATTGCTGTAAACAACCGATGCTTGAAAGGCGGGATCCAAGAGTCAATGCTCGATCCTGCAGACACAACTAGGTGAGTACACACACACACACACACACACACACACACACACACACACACACACACACACACACACACACACACACACACACACACACACACTCTGTACACCAGTTGATTGACGGTTGAGAGGCGGGACCAAAGAGCCAGAGCTCAACCCCCGCAAGCACAATTAGGTGAGTACAATTAGGTGAGTACACACACACAGACACACATACGCACGCACGCACACACACACACACACACACACACACACACACACACACACACACACACACACACACACACACACACACACACACACACAAACACACAAACACACACACACACACACACACACACACACACACACACACACACACACACACACACACATACGCACGCACGCACGCACACACACACACACACACACACACACACACACACAAACACAAACACACACACACACACACACACACACACACACACACACACACACACACACACACACACAGACACACACATACCCTCCCTGTCCCTCCCCCCTTCACTTGACCCCCCACCCCTCATCCCAGTATCCTCTGCAACCTTGGTATCCACCTCACAAATCCTCACACCTCACACCCATGGCACAGCTTCCTCCACCAGCAGAACACTCACCAAGGAGGAGATTTGAGATGGGACAGAAGAAAGTGAGCCTCAAGGCAATGTACACTAACATGGATGACATTACAAATAAAGCAAATGAACTAGGAGAATGGGTACTAGAGGAAAACCCAGACATAATAGCTCTCACAGAAACAAAGCTAACGAAAACAATAACAAATGCAGTGTTCACACAGGACTATTATGTTATGAGGAAAGAGAGAGAAGGAAGAGGTGGTGGTGGTGTAGCTCTGCTGGTAAGACAAGGCTGGGATTTTGAGGAGTTGGTTGTTCAGGGATGTGAAGGTTTCAGTGGCTACATAATAGGAACAATAACAACTGGAGGGCGAAAAATTATAGTCGTAGTCATATATAATCCACCACCAAATGACACAAGACCCAGACAGGAATATGATAGAAACAATATGGCCACCATTAACATAATAGAGAGAGCAGCTTCTGTTGCTAGCAGGAATGGATCTGGACTACTAATCATGGGAGACTTCAACCATGGGAAGATAGATTGGGGGAACAGAGACCCGCATGGAGGACCAGAAACATGGAGAGCTAAGCTGCTGGACGTGGCAACAAGAAACTTTCTAAGCCAGCACATCAAGGATCCAACAAGAATGAGAGGAGAAGATGAACCAGCAATGCTTGATCCGATATTTAGCCTAAATGAATGGGATATAAGGGAAGTCAAGATGGAAGAACCCTTGGGAGTGAGTGATCACAGTGTACTGAGCTTTGAGTACCTGGTAGAGCTAGGACTTATCTCCCCCGAAAAAGAACTAGGAAACAAAAGGCTGGCATACCGAAAGGGAAATTATGAGGAGATGAGAAGCTTCCCAAGGGAAATACCTTGGGACACAGACCTCAGAGCTAAGTCTGTACAAGATATGATGGACTATGTCGCCCAAAAGTGTCAGGAGGCAGTAAGCAGATACATTCCGGCCCAAAAGGAAAAATCCGAGAAGCAACAGAAGAATCCATGGTATAATAGGGCATGTATGGAAGCAAAGAAACTGAACAAAAGGGCGTGGAGGAACTTCCGGAATAACAGAACACCAGAAAGCAGAGAGAGATACCAGAGAACCAGGAATGAGTACGTCAGGGTGAGAAGAGAAGCAGAGAAAAGTTATGAAAATGATATAGCAAACAAAGCCAAGACCGAACCAAAGCTACTCCACAGTCACATCAGAAGGAAAACAACAGTGAAAGAACAGGTAGTGAAACTTAGAACAGGCGAGGACAGGTATACAGAGAATGACAAAGAGGTGTGTGATGAACTCAACAAGAGGTTCCAAGAGGTCTTCACAATAGAACAAGGTGAGGTGACTGTGCTAGGAGAAAGGGAGGTAAACCAGGCGGCCTTGGAGGAGTTCGAAATTACGAGAGAGGAGGTCAAGAGACACCTGCTGGATCTGGATGTTAGAAAGGCTGTTGGTCCAGACGGGATCTCACCATGGGTACTGAAAGAGTGTTCAGAGGCACTTTGCTTGCCACTCTCCATAGTGTATAGTAGGTCACTAGAGACGGGAGACCTACCAGAAATATGGAAGACGGCGAATGTGGTCCCAATATACAAAAAGGGCGACAGGCAAGAGGCACTGAACTACAGGCCAGTGTCTTTAACTTGTATACCATGCAAGGTGATGGAGAAGATCGTGAGAAAAAAACTGGTAGCACATCTGGAGAGAAGGGACTTCGTGACAAATCACCAACATGGGTTCAGGGAGGGTAAATCTTGCCTGACTGGCTTAATAGAATTCTACGACCAGGTGACACAGATTAAGCAAGAAAGAGAGGGTTGGGCGGACTGCATTTTCTTGGACTGTCGGAAAGCCTTTAACACAGTATCGCATAAGAGGTTGGTACATAAGCTGGAGAGACAGGCAGGTGTAGCTGGTAAGGTGCTCCAGTGGATAAGGGAGTACCTAAGCAATAGGAAACAGAGAGTTACGGTGAGGGGTGAGTCCTCCGATTGGCGTGAAGTCATCAGTGGTGTCTCACAGGCCTCTGTACTCGGTCCTATCTTGTTTCTGATATATGTAAATGATCTCCCGGAAGGTATAGATTCATTTCTCTCAATGTTTGCGGACGATGCCAAAATTATGAGAAGGATTAAGACAGAAGAGGACTGTTTGAGGCTTCAAGAAGACCTAGACAAACTGAAGGAATGGTCGAACAAATGGTTGTTAGAGTTTAACCCAACCAAATGTAATGTAATGAAGATAGGTGTAGGGAGCAGGAGGCCAAATACAAGGTATCATCTGGGAGAGGAAATTCTTCAGGAGTCAGAGAAGAAAAAGACTTGGGGGTTGGTATCACGCCAGACCTGTCTCCTGCAGCCCATATCAAGAGGATAACATCAGCGGCATATGCCAGGCTGGCCAACATACGAACGGCATTCAGAAACTTGTGTAAAGAATCATTCAGAACTTTGTATACCACATATGTGAGGCCAATCCTGGAGTATGCAGCTCCAGCATGGAGTCCATATCTAGTCAAGGATAAGACTAAACTGGAAAAGGTTCAAATGTTTGCCACCAGACTAGTACCCGAGCTGAGAGGTATGAGCTACGAGGAGAGACTACGGGAATTAAACCTCACTTCGCTAGAAGACAGAAGAGTTAGGGGGGATATGATCACCACATTCAAGATTCTCAAGAGAATTGATAGGGTAGATAAAGACAGGCTATTTAACACAAGGGGCACACGCACTAGGGGACACAGGTGGAAACTGAGCTCCCAAATGAGCCACAAAGATATTAGAAAGAACTTTTTTAGTGTCAGAGTGGTTGACAAATGGAATGCATTAGGTGGTGATGTGGTGGAGGCTGACTCCATACACAGTTTCAAGTGTAGATATGATAGAGCCCAATAGGCTCAGGAATCTGTACACCTGTTGATTGACGGTTGAAAGGCGGGACCAAAGAGCCAGAGCTCAACCCCCGCAAACACAACTAGGTGAGTACACACACACACACCCACACACACACACACACACACACACACACACACACACACACACAAGTAGAGTAACTAGAGAGTAGTTAATAAATGGAATGCACTAGGAAGTGATGTGGTGGACGCTGACTCCATACACAGTTTCAAATGTAGATATGATAGAGCCCAGTAGGCTCAGGAATCTGTACACCAGTTGATTGACAGTTGAGAGGCGGGACCAAAGAGCCAAAGCTCAACCCCCGCAAGCACAATTAGGTGAGTACAATTAGGTGAGTACAAGGACAAGGTAAACAAGGATAAACTATTCAACACTGGTGGGACGCGAACAAGGGGACACAGGTGGAAACTGAGTACCCACATGAGCCACAGAGACGTTAGAAGGAACTTTTTCAGTGTCAGAGTAGTTAACGGATGGAATGCACTAGGAAGTGATGTGGTGGAGGCTGACTCCATACACAGTTTCAAATGTAGATATGATAGAGCCCAGTAGGCTCAGGAATCTGTACACCAGTTGATTGACAGTTGAGAGGCGGGACCAAAGAGCCAAAGCTCAACCCCCGCAAGCACAAATAGGTGAGTACACACACACACACACATACACCTACACCCTCACAAAAAGCAGCACACCCACCTAATAGAACACTCGTACAACAAAGCTGTACGCTGGAAGCACTTGGATGTGGACTACAAAGCTAGATGAACCCTACACCTCCGCCTCCCACAATATGAAGGGTGGGCATGACTTGGGCAAAATTTACTAATGAACTTTTAAACAAAAAATAAAATAAAAATTCAACTGATGTGTAAAAGTAAGTACTGGAACAACAGCCCCAAAATATTGAGATATTAGAGACAAAACTAATGAACATCGCTATACAATAATGTATAAACATTATGTCCACGACTACTGATGAGGTTACACACAAGTCCACTGAGCAACAGTAACAGCGTGATAGATCTACAATCACAAATTATTGAAATAATGGAGAGAAAACTTATAATCGTAAAATGGAATTTGATATTCAAAAACATTGCCAAATATTCACGAATGAGACAGATAGGACATAGTTGGGAAATGGCTGTGTCTTTCCTACTTCTTACAGGGTCCGTGTTCAATTCCTGATTTTCCAAGTCGGGCGCCATTCCTTCAGCCTGTCCTCATATCCCAGCATCTTGTCATATCCCAGCACCTAATCTTCACATAACAGCACCTTTTCCTCATATCCTAGCACCTTGGCCCCATATCTCAGTACGTTGTTCACATATCCCAGCTCCTTGTCCTCATATCCCAGCTCCTTGTCCTCATATCCCAGCTCCTTGTCCTCATATCCCATCTCCTTGTCGTCATACCCCAGCTCCTTGTCCTCATATCTCAGCTCCTTGTTCTCATATCCCAGCTCCATGTCCTCATATCCCAGCTCCATGTCCTCATATCCCAGCTCCTTGTCCTCATATCCCAGCTCCTTGTCCTCATATCCCAGCTCCTTGTCCTCATATCCCAGCTCCTTGTCCTCATATCCCAGCTCCTTGTCCTCATATCCCAGCTCCTTGTCCTCATATCCCAGCTCCTTGTCCTCATATCCCAGCTCCTTGTCCTCATATCCCAGCTCCTTGTCCTCATACCCCAGCTCCTTGTCCTCATACCCCAGCTCCTTGTCCTCAAACCCCAGCTCCTTGTCCTCATATCCCAGCTCCTTGTCCTCATACCCCAGCTCCTTGTCCTCATAACCCAGCTCCTTGTCCTCATATCCCAGCTCCTTGTCCTCATATCCCAGCTCCTTGTCCTCATATCCTAGCTCCTTGTCCTCATATCCCAGCTCCTTGTCCTCATATCCCAGCTCCTTGTCCTCATATCCCAACTCCATGTCCTCATATCCCAGCTCCTTGTCCTCATATCCCAGCTCCTTGTCCTCATATCCCAGCTCCTTGTCCTCATATCCCAGCTCCATGTCCTCATATCCCAGCTCCTTGTCCTCATATCCCAGCTCCTTGTCCTCATATCCCAGCTCCATGTCCTCATATCCCAGCTCCTTGTACTCACATCCCAGCTCCTTGTCCTCATATCCCAGCTTCTTGTCTTCATATCCCAGCTCCTTGTCCTCATATCCCAGCTCCTTGTCCTCATATCCCAGCTCCATGTCCTCATATCCCAGCTCCTTGTCCTCATATCCCAGCTCCATGTCCTCATATCCCAGCTCCTTGTCCTCATATCCCAGCTCCTTGTCCTCATATCCCAGCTCCTTGTCCTCATATCCCAGCTCCTTGTCCTCATATCCCAGCTCCATGTCCACATATCCCAGTTCCTTGTCCTCATATCCCAGCTCCTTGTCCTCATATCCCAGCTCCTTGTCCTCATATTCCAGCTCCTTGTCCTCATACCCCAGCTCCTAGTCCTCATACCCCAGCTCCTTGTCCTTATACCCCAGCTCCTTGTCCTCATACCCCAGCTCCTTGTCCTCATACCCCAGCTCCTTGTCCTCATATCCCAGCTCCTTGTCCTCATACCCCCAGCTCCTTGTCCTCATACCCCAGCTTCTTGTCCTCATATCCCAGCTCCTTGTCCTCATACCCCAGCTCCTTGTCCTCATATCCCAGCTCCTTGTCCTCATATCCCAGCTCCTTGTCCTCATACCCCAGCTCCTTGACCTCATATCCCAGTTCCTTGTCCTCATATCCCAGCTCCTTGTCCTCATATCCCAGCTTCTTTTCCTCATACCCCAGCTCCTTGTCCTCATATCCCAGCTCCTTGTCCTCATATCCCAGCTCCTTGTCCTCATATCCCAGCTCCTTGTCCTCATATCCCAGCTCCTTGTCCTCATATCCCAACTCCATGTCCTCATATCCCAGCTCCTTGTCCTCATATCCCAGCTCCATGTCCTCATATCCCAGCTCCTTGTCCTCATATCCCAGCTCCTTGTCCTCATATCCCAGCTCCTTGTCCTCATATCCCAGCTCCTTGTCCTCATATCCCAGCTCCTTGTCCTCATACCCCAGCTCCTTGTCCTCATATCCCAGCTCCTTGTCCTCATATCCCAGCTCCTTGACCTCATATCCCAGCTCCTTGTCCTCATATCCCAGCTCCTTGTCCTCATATCCCAGCTCCTTGTCCTCATATCCCAGCTCCTTGTCCTCATACCCCAGCTCCTTGTCCTCATATCCCAGCTCCTTGTCCTCATATCCCAGCTCCTTGTCCTCATATCCCAGCTCCTTGTCCTCATATCCCAGCTCCTTGTCCTCATACCCCAGCTCCTTGTCCTCATATCCCAGCTCCTTGTCCTCATACCCCAGCTCCTTGTCCTCATACCCCAGCTCCTTTTTCTCATATCCCAGCTCCTTGTCCTCATATCCCAGCTCCTTGTCCTCATATCCCAGCTCCTTGTCCTCATATCCCAGCTCCTTGTCCTCATATCCCAGCTTCTTGACCCTGTCAGAATGTTGTGAATGTCCCCCCCCCTTCCCTCCCCCCCTCCCCCCCACAACTAGTTCAGCCCGTCCATTGTCCCCCACCACCGGCACATCCCTTCACTCCCCCACTACACCTTTCCCCCCGACCCATTCTCCCCCCCCCTCTCCGTCCCCCCACCTCCGTCCCCAACATCCGCTTCTCCTACCCCCCCCCTCCTCCATCTCTCCCCCCCCCACCCAACGTCTCCTAGGGAGCCCTATTCCTCCCCCACCCCCCCACACTCCCGGGGGGGGGTGGGGTGGGGTGGGGGGGGGCCAAGCTGGAAGTTGAAGGTGAAGGTCAAACCAGAGGGGGGGCGGGGGCGGAGGGGGGGGGGCGGGGTCACGCTCCATGAATGAATGAATGGGTGGGGGGCGGAGGGGGGGGGAGACTCCGTCTCAACTGCGTTTTTTCCCACGGTGGGAGGGGGGAGGGGGGGAGGGTCGAGGGGAGGGGGGGGGAGGGTCGAGGGGAGAGGGGGGGGGGAGATGGGGGGTAACGGAATGAGGGAGGGGGGGAGGGACGGAGAGAAGGGAAAGAAAGGGGAAGCGGGAGTAACGAGGGCAAGAACAAGGGAGAGAGTGAGAGAAGTTGAAAGAGGGAGAGAGAGAGAGAGAGAGAGAGGGAGAGGGAGAGAGTGCAGGCATAAAGAGTGGGAACAGAGTGGACTTTCTCCCCCCCCCCCCCCCCGTACGGGGTGGAGGTGCGGGCGTGCGTGCGGGCGGGCGTGCGGGCCCAGGTATGCCAACAATGTCATCTTACCTTCCTTTACCTTGAAGGACCCGTGTGAGAGAGCGAGAGGGACGTAACCGCCCGCCAGGCTGCCGCCCGCCCTTACCACCCCGCCACACAAGGCTCAAAGTCCTTCCTCTTCCCGCCAAATGAATGGAATAAAATATATGAGAGGAAGAAGGGCGCAAGGGAAGGTTTTGCTGACGGCACTTGCGTCCTTATCGCCCCGAAGCGCAGAGTCAAATACAGCTTGTATTATTATATAATAAACTGTTGTTTTGGTTATACAAGCGCTCTCGAGTGGTTGTATTCTCTGTTGTCTGTTGTTGGTCTGTTTGGTGGACTGTTGGTCTGTTTGGTGGACTGTTGGACTGTTTGGTGGACTGTTGGACTGTTTGATGGACTGTTGGTCTGTTTGGTGGACTGTTGGACTGTTTGGTGGACTGTTGGACTGTTTGGTGGACTGTTGGTCTGTTTGGTGGACTGTTGGTCTGTTTGGTGGACTGTTGGACTGTTTGGTGGACTGTTGGTCTGTTTGGTGGACTGTTGGACTGTTTGGTGGACTGTTGGACTGTTTGGTGGACTGTTGGACTGTTTGGTGGACTGTTGGACTGTTTGGTGGACTGTTGGTCTGTTTGGTGGACTGTTGGTCTGTTTGGTGGACTGTTGGACTGTTTGGTGGACTGCTGGACTGTTTGGTGGACTGTTGGTCTGTTTGGTGTGACTGTTGGTCTGTTTGGTGGGACTGTTGGACTGTTTGGTGGACTGTTGGACTGTTGGTCTGTTTGGTGGACTGTTGGACTGTTTGGTGGGACTGTTGGAGTGTTTGGTGAACTGTTAGACAGTTTGGTGGACTGTTGGTCTGTTTGGTGGACTGTTGGACTGATTGGTGGGACTGTTAGACTGTTTGGTGGACTGTTGGACTGTTTAGCGGACTGTTTGACTGTTTGGTGGACTGTTGGACTGTTTGGTGGACTGTTGGACTGTTTGGTGGGACTGTTGGACTGTTTGGTGGACTGTTGGTCTGTTTGGTGGATTGTTGGACTGTTTGGTGGACTGTTGGACTGTTTGGGACTAATAAACTGTTTGGTGGACTGTTGGACTGTTTAGCGGACTGTTGGACTGTTTGGTGGACTGTTGGACTGTTTGGTGGACTGTTGGACTGTTTGGTGGACTGTTGGTCTGTTTGGTGGACTGTTGGACTGTTTGATGGGACTCTTGGTCTGTTTGGGACTGTTGGTCTGTTTGGTGGACTGTTGGACTGTTTGGTGGACTGTTCGACTGTTTGGTGGACTGTTTGACTGTTTGGTGGACTGTTGGACTGTTTGGTGGACTGTTGGACTATTTGGTGGACTGTTTAGTAGACTGTTGGACTGTTTGGTGGACTGTTGGATTGTTTGGTGGACTGTTGGACTGTTTGGTGGACTGTTGGTCTGTTTGGTGGGACTGTTAAACTGTTTGGTGGGACTGTTGGACTGTTTGGTGGACTGTTGGACTGTTTGGTGGACTATTGGACTGTTTGGTGGGACTGTTGGACTGTTTGGTGGACTGTTGGACTGTTTGATGGGACTCTTGGTCTGTTTGGTGGGACTGTTGGTCTGTTTGGTGGACTGTTGGACTGTTTGGTGGACTGTTTGGTGGACTGTTCGACTGTTTGGTGGACTGTTTGACTGTTTGGTGGACTGTTGGACTGTTTGGTGGACTGTTGGACTATTTGGTGGACTGTTTAGTAGACTGTTGGACTGTTTGGTGGACTGTTGGACTGTTTGGTGGACTGTTGGACTGTTTGGTGGACTGTTGGTCTGTTTGGTGGGACTGTTAAACTGTTTGGTGGGACTGTTGGACTGTTTGGTGGACTGTTGGACTGTTTGGTGGACTATTGGACTGTTTGGTGGGACTGTTAGACTGTTTGGTGGAATGTTGGACTGTTGGTGGACTGTTGGACTCTTTGGTGGACTGTTGGACTGTTTGGTGGAGTGTTAGACTGTTTGGTGGGACTGTTGGACGGTTTGGTGGGACTGTTGGACTGTTTGGTGGACTGTTGGACTGTTTGGTGGACTGTTGGACTGTTTGGTGGACTGTTGGACTGTTTGGTGAACTGTTGGTCTGTTTAGTGGACTGTTGGACTGTTTAGCGGAATGTTGGACTGTTTGGTGAACTGTTGGACTGTTTGGTGGACTGTTGAACTGTTTGGTGGACTGTTGGACTGTTTGGTGGACTGTTGGACTGTTTGGTGGACTGTTGGTCTGTTTGGTGGACTGTTGGACAGTTTGGAGGACTGTTTGGTGGACTGTTTGGTTGACTGTTGGTCTGTTTGGTGGACTGTTGGACTGTTTGAAGAACTGTTTGGTGGACTGTTGGACTGTTTGGTGGACTGTTGGACTTTTTGGTGGACTGTTGCACTGTTTGGTGGACTGTTGGACTGTTTGGTGGACTGTTGGTCTGTTGGACTGTTTGGTGGACTGTTGGACTGTTTGGTGGACTGATGGTCTGTTTGGTGGACTGTTGGACTGTTTGGTGGACTGTTGGACTGTTTGGTGGACTGTTGGACTGTTTGGAGGACTGTTTGGTGGACTGTTGGACTGTTTGGTGGACTGTTGGACTGTTTGGAGGACTGTTTGGTGGACTGTTGGACTGTTTGGTGGACTGTTGGACTGTTTGGAGGACTGTTTGGTGGACTGTTGGACTGTTTGGTGGACTGTTGGACTGTTTGGTGGACTGTTGAACTGTTTGGTGGACTGTTGGACTGTTTGGTGGACTGTTTGGTGGACTGTTGGACTGTTTGGTGAACTGTTGAACTGTTTGGTGGACTGTTTGGAGGACTGTTTGGAGGACTGTTTGCTGGACTGTTGGACTGTTTGCTGGACTGTTGGACTGTTTTGTGGACTGTTGGACTGTTTAGTGGACTGTTGGACTGTTTGGTGGACTGTTGGACTGTTTGGTGGACTGTTGGTCCGTTTGGTGGACTGTAGGACTGTTTGGTGGGACTGTTGTTCTGTTTGCTGGGACTGTTGGTCTGTTTGGTGGACTGTTTGTTGGACTGTTGGTCTGTTTTGTGGGACTGTTGGTCTGTTTGGTGGACTGTTGGACTGTTTGGTGGGACTGTTGGTCTGTTTGGTGGACTGTTGGACTGTTTGGTGGACTGTTGGACTCTTTGGTGGACTGTTGGACTGTTTGGTGGACTGTTGGACTGTTTGGTGGACTGTTGGACTGTTTGGTGGGACTGTTGGTCTGTTTGGTGGACTGTTGGACTGTTTGGTGGACTGTTGGACTCTTTGGTGGACTGTTGGACTGTTTGGTGGACTGTTGGACTGTTTGGTGGACTGTTGGACTGTTTGGTGGGACTGTTGGTCTGTTTGGTGGACTGTTGGACTGTTGGACTGTTTGGTGGACTGTTGGACTGTTTGGTGGACTGTTGGTCTGTTTTGTGGGACTGTTGGTCTGTTTGGTGGACTGTAGGACTGTTGGACTGTTTGGTGGACTGTTGGACTGTTTAGTGGGACTGTTGATCTGTTTGGTGGACTGTTGGACTGTTTGGTGGGACTGTTGGACTGTTCGGTGGACTGTTGCACTGTTTGGTGGACTGTTGGACTGTTTGGTGGACTGTTTGGTGGACTGTTGGACTGTTTGGTGGACTGTTGGACTGTTTGGTGGACTGTTGGACTATTTGGTGGGACTGTTGGACTGTTTGGTGGGACTGTTGATCTGTTTGGTGGGACTGTTGGACTGTTTGGTGGGACTGTTGGTCTGTTTATTGGACTGTTGGACTGTTTGGTGGACTGTTGGTCTGGTGGAATGTTGGACTGTTTGGTGGGACTGTTGGACTGTTTGGTGGGACTGTTGAACTGTTTGGTGGGACTGTTGGACTGTTTGGTGGAACTGTTGATCTGTTTGGTGGGACTGTTGGACTGTTTGGTGGGACTGTTGGACTGTTTGGTGGGACTGTTGAACTGTTTGGCGGGACTGTTGGACTGTTTGGTGGGACTGTTGGACTGTTTGGTGGACTGTTGGACTGTTTGGTGGACTGTTGATCTGTTTGGTGGGACTGTTGAACTGTTTGGTGGGACTGTTGGACTGTTTGGTGGGACTGTTGGACTGTTTGGTGGACTGTTGGACTGTTTGGTGGACTGTTGATCTGTTTGGTGGGACTGTTGAACTGTTTGGTGGGACTGTTGGACTGTTTGGTGGGACTGTTGGACTGTTTGGTGGACTGTTGGACTGTTTGGTGGACTGTTGATCTGTTTGGTGGGACTGTTGGTCTGTTTGGTGGACTGTTGGACTGTTTGGTGGGACTGTTGGACTGTTCGGCGGGACTGTTGGACTGTTTGGTGGGACTGTTGGACTGTTTGGTGGGACTGTTGGAAGGTCTGCGGACAAGAGTACTGGAAGCCTGCTTAGGAATCTGCTTAGGGATGAAGAAAGTATCTTAAGAAAAACACGCATGACTGCCTCTACTACGCCTCTGCTCTCACCCCCCCCCATCCCCTTCCCCCCTCCTCCCCTCTCCTTCCCCTCCTCCCCCACCCCTTCCCCCCTCCTCCCCCACCCCTTCCCCCCTCCTCCCCTCTCCTTCCCCTCCTCCCCCCCCCCCGCCTGGAGGGGTGCACCTCCCTCTCACGGAATGAATGAACACGGGAGTGAATGGCTTGGTGTTGATGCTGGGCCTGCGGGTGTAATTACCTTGGTGTAGTTACAGGATGAGAGCCACGCTCGCGGTGTCCCGTCTTCCCGCTACTCTTTGTCGTATAACGCTCTGAGAGAGTGTACTTACGTTGTGTTTGCGGGGGTTGAGCTCTGGCTCTGTGGTCCCGCCTCTCATCTGTCAATCAACTGGTGTACAGATTCACACATTCACACACACACATATTGTGTGTGTGTGTGTGTGTGTACTCACCTAGTTGTACCTGCAGGATCGAGCTTTAGCTCTTGGACCCAGCTCTTCTAGCCGCCAGAGCTAGAAGATTCCACAACATCTCTGTGGCATACCTGGGACTCACGCTTCCATCCGTGTCCTCTGGTTCCAGTGGTAAATATTTTGTGCATTGATTACGTATTTTATACGTCTGTATCATGTCTCTCTCCTCTGTCTCCTTATTTCCAGTGTCGTCAGGTTTAGTTCCTTCAGTCTCTCTTCGTACCTCATCCCTCGCAGCTCTGGGACGAGTCTCGTTGCAAACTTCTGCACCTTTTCAAGCTTCCTTGTGTGTTTTTTTTAGATGGGGGTCCAGGATGGTGCGGCGTACTCTAAGACTGGCCTCACACAGGTATACAGTGATCTAAAAGCCTCCTTATACCCTGTACCGTGTACCGTGTACCCTGTACCGTGTACCCCTGTTCCGTGTACCCCTGTACCGTGTACCCTGCACCCTGTACCCTGTACCCCTGTATCGTGTACCCTGTACCCTGTACCGTGTACCCTGTACCCCTGTATCGTGTACCCTGTACCCTGTACCGTGTACCCTGTACCCCTGTATCGTGTACCCTGCACCCTGCACCCTGTACCCTGTACCCCTGTGTCCTTATTCATGTTTGTGAAAGATGTTCTAACTTTTACCAGCGCATGGGGCTGACGTTATTCTATTTATATTCAATTCAATGTTTATTCAGAACACTGTGTGTGTACAAGGAACATGTGAGTAATGTACAAGTGTAGGGTCGGTAGTTACACATACTAATGAACCCACTAATTACGCAAAGCGTTTCGGGCCAGACATGACCCTCTGGAGCAAGGTTTGGGTGTCATGTACTCTAGAGGTGTTTCTAGGCGTTATAGGAAGGTAGTTTCCCTTCCTCCTGTACTGGCCTTTCTCTCTCCTGGTCCCATTTCCATCACCTTGCACTTGTCAGTGTTGAACTCTAGCATCCATTACTCGGATCAGTTCTGCAACTTGTTCAAGTCATCCTGGAGAATCTTGCAAGCTTCATCTGTCTCAATCCTCCTCATTAAATATACATCGTCTTCAAACATCGGCATGTATGGCAGTGTGGTAGTGGTATGACAGTGTGGTGGTGGTATGTCAGTGTGGTAGTGGTATGACAGTGTGGCAGTGGTATGACAGTGTGGTAGTGGTATGGCAGTGGTGGTATGACAGTGTGGTAGTGGTATGACAGTGTGGTGGTGGTGTGACAGTGTGGTGGTGGTGTGACAGTGTGACAGTGTTGTGGTGGTATGTCAGTGTGACAGTGTGGCAGTGGTATGACAGTGTGACAGTGTGGTGGTGGTATGACAGTGTGGTGGTGGTATGACAGTGTGGTGGTGGTATGACAGTGTAGTGGTGGTGTGACAGTGTGGTGGTGGTATGACAGTGTGGTGGTGGTGTGACAGTGTGGTGGTGGTATGACAGTGTAGTGGTGGTGTGACAGTGTGGTGGTGGTGTGACAGTGTTGTGGTGGTGTGACAGTGTGGTGGTGGTATGACAGTGTGGTGGTGGTGTGACAGTGATGTGGTGGTGTGACAGTGTGGTAGTGGTATGACAGTGTGGTGGTGGTGTGACAGTGTTGTGGTGGTGTGACAGTGTGGTGGTGGTATGACAGTGTGGTGGTGGTGTGACAGTGATGTGGTGGTGTGACAGTGTGGTAGTGGTATGACAGTGTGGTGGTGGTGTGACAGTGTGACAGTGTGGTGGTGGTATGACAGTGTGACAGTGTGGTGGTGGTGTGACAATGTGACAGTGTGGTGGTGGTGTGACAGTGTGGTGGTGGAGTGACAGTGTGACAGTGTGGTGGTGATATGACAGTGTGACAGTGTGGTGGTGGAGTGACAGTGTGACAGTGTGGTGGTGGTGTGACAATGTGACAGTGTGGTGGTGGTGTGACAGTGTGACAGTGTGGTGGTGGAGTGACAGTGTGACAGTGTGGTGGTGATATGACAGTGTGACAGTGTGGTGGTGGAGTGACAGTGTGACAGTGTGGTGGTGGTATGACAGTGTGACAGTGTGGTGGTGGTGTGACAATGTGACAGTGTGGTGGTGGTGTGACAGTGTGGTGGTGGAGTGACAGTGTGACAGTGTGGTGGTGATATGACAGTGTGACAGTGTGGTGGTGGAGTGACAGTGTGACAGTGTGGTGGTGGTGTGACAATGTGACAGTGTGGTGGTGGTGTGACAGTGTGACAGTGTGGTGGTGGAGTGACAGTGTGACAGTGTGGTGGTGATATGACAGTGTGACAGTGTGGTGGTGGAGTGACAGTGTGGTGGTGTGACAGTGTGACAGTGTGGTGGTGGTGTGACAGTGTGACAGTGTGGTGGTGATATGACAGTGTGACAGTGTGGTGGTGGAGTGACAGTGTGGTGGTGTGGTGGTGTGACAGTGTGACAGTGTGACAGTGTGGTGGTGGTGTGACAGTGTGACAGTGTGGTGGTGGTGTGACAGTGTGGTGGTGATATGACAGTGTGACAGTGTGGTGGTGGTGTGACAGTGTGACAGTGTGGTGGTGTGACAGTGTGACAGTGTGACAGTGTGGTGGTGATATGACAGTGTGGTGGTGGTGTGACAGTGTGGCAGTGTGGTGGTGTGACAGTGTGACAGTGTGGGTGGTGTGACAGTGTGGTGGTGATATGACAGTGTGACAGTGTGGTGGTGGTGTGACAGTGTGGTGGTGGTGTGACAGTGTGGTGGTGGTATGACAGTGTGACAGTGTGGTGGTGGTGTGACAGTGTGGTGGTGGTGTGACAGTGTGGTGGTGGTATGACAGTGTGACAGTGGTGTGACAGTGTGGTAGTGGTGTGACAGTGTGGTAGTGGTGTGACAGTGTGGTTGTGGTATGACAGTGTGACAGTGTGGTGGTGGTATGACAGTGTGACAGTGTGGTGGTGGTATGACAGTGTGACAGTGTGACAGTGTGGTGGTGGTATGACAGTGTGACAGTGTGGTAGTGGTGTGACAGTGTGGTGGTGGTATGAAAGTGTGACAGTGTGGTGGTGGTGTGACAGTGTGACAGTGTGGTGGTGGTGTGACAGTGTGGTGGTGGTATGACAGTGTGACAGTGTAGTGGTGGTGTGACAGTGTGGTGGTGGTGTGACAGTGTGATGGTGGTGTGACAGTGTGGTAGTGTGGTAGTGGTATGACAGTGTGACAGTGTGGTAGTGGTATGACAGTGTGACAGTGTGGTAGTGGTATGACAGTGTGACAGTGTGGTAGTGGTATGACAGTGTGACAGTGTGGTAGTGGTATGACAGTGTGACAGTGTGGTAGTGGTATGACAGTGTGACAGTGTGGTAGTGGTATGACAGTGTGAGAGTGTGACAGTGTGGTAGTGGTGTGACAGTGTGGTAGTGGTATGACAGTGTGACAGTGTGGTAGTGGTATGACAGTGTGAGAGTGTGACAGTGTGGTAGTGGTGTGACAGTGTGACAGTGTGGTGGTGGTATGACAGTGTGGTAGTGGTATGACAGTGTGACAGTGTGGTAGTGGTGTGACAGTGTGACAGTGTGACAGTGTGGTAGTGGTATGACAGTGTGGTAGTGGTATGACAGTGTGACAGTGTGGTGGTGGGATGACAGTGTGACAGTGTGGTAGTGGTATGACAGTGTGGTAGTGGTATGACAATGTGACAGTGTGGTGGTGGTATGACAGTGTGACAGTGTGGTGGTGGTATGACAGTGTGACAGTGTGGTGGTGGTATGACAGTGTGACAGTGTGGTAGTTGTATGACAGTGTGACAGTGTGGTAGTGGTATGACAGTGTGGTGGTCGGATGACAGTGTTGTGGTGGTATGACAGTGTGGTAGTCGTGTGACAGTGTGACAGTGTGGCAGTGGTATGACAGTGTGGTGGTGGTATGACAGTGTTGTGGTGGTATTACAGTGTGACAGTGTGGTGGTGGTATGACAGTGTGGTGGTGGTATGACAGTGTAGTGGTGGTGTGACAGTGAGGTGGTGGTATGACAGTGTGGTGGTGGTATGACAGTGTGGTGGTGGTGTGACAGTGTGGTGGTGGTATGACAGTGTAGTGGTGGTATGACAGTGTGGTGGTGGTATGACAGTGTGGTGGTGGTATGACAGTGTGGTAGTGGTATGACAGTGTGGTGGTGGTATGACAGTGTAGTGGTGGTGTGACAGTGTGGTGGTGGTATGACAGTGTGGTGGTGGTATGACAGTGTGGTGGTGGTGTGACAGTGTGGTGGTGGTATGACAGTGTGGTAGTGGTATGACAGTGTGGTAGTGGTATGACAGCGTGGTAGTGTTATGGCAGTGTGGTGGTGGTGTGACAGTGTGGTGGTGGTGTGACAGTGTGGTAGTGGTATGACAGTGTGGTGGTGGTGTGACAGTGTGGTGGTGGTATGGCAGTGTGGTGGTGGTATGACAGTGTGGTGGTGGTGTGACAGTGTGGTGGTGGTATGACAGTGTTGTGGTGGTGTGACAGTGTGGTGGTGGTATGACAGTGTGGTGGTGGTGTGACAGTGTGGTGGTGGTGTGACAGTGTGGTAGTGGTATGACAGTGTGGTGGTGGTGTGACAGTGTGGTGGTGATGTGACAGTGTGACTGTGGTGGTGGTGTGACAGTGTGGTTGTGGTATGACAGTGTGACAGTGTGGTAGTGGTGTGACAGTGTGGTGGTGGTATGACAGTGTGGTAGTGGTGTGACAGTGTGGTGGTGGTGTGACAGTGTGGTAGTGGTGTGACAGTGTGGTATTGGTGTGACAGTGTGGTGGTGGTGTGACAGTGTGGTAGTGGTGTGACAGTGCGGTTGTGGTATGACAGTGTGGTGGTGGTATGACAGTGTGACAGTGTGGTGGTGGTATGACAGTGTGGTGGTGGTGTGACAGTGTGGTTGTGGTATGACAGTGTGACAGTGTGGTGGTGGTATGACAGTGTGGTGGTGGTGTGACAGTGTGGTGGTGGTGTGACAGTGTGGTGGTGGTATGACAGTGTGACAGTGTGGTGGTGGTGTGACAGTGTGGTGGTGGTGTGACAGTGTGACAGTGTGGTGGTGGTGTGACAGTGTGGTAGTGGTGTGACAGTGTGGTAGTGGTGTGACAGTGTGACAGTGTGGTAGTGGTATGACAGTGTGACAGTGTGACAGTGTGGTGGTGGTGAGACAGTGTGGTGGTGGTGAGACAGTGTGGTGGTGGTGTGACAGTGTGACAGTGTGGTGGTGGTGTGACAGTGTGGAGGTGGTGTGACAGTGTGACAGTGTGGTGGTGGTTTGACAGTGTGACAGTGTTGTGGTGGTGGTGTGACAGTGTGGTGGTGGTGAGACAGTGTGGTGTGGTGTGACAGTGTGACAGTGTGGTGGTGGTGAGACAGTGTGGTGTGGTGTGACAGTGTGACGGTGGTGTGACAGTGTGGTGGTGGTGTGACAGTGTGACAGTGTGGTGGTGGTATGACAGTGTGACAGTGTGGTGGTGGTGTGACAGTGTGGTGGTGGTGTGACAGTGTGGTGGTAGTGTGACAGTGTGGTAGTGGTGTGACAGTGTGACAGTGTGGTAGTGGTGTGACAGTGTGACAGTGTGGTGGTGGTGTGACAGTGTAACAGTGTGACAGTGTGGTGGTGGTGTGACAGTGTGACAGTGTGACAGTGTGGTAGTGGTGTGACAGTGTGACAGTGTGACAGTGTGGTGGTGGTGTGACAGTGTGACAGTGTGGTGGTGGTTTGACAGTGTGACAGAGTTGTGGTGGTGGTGTGACAGTGTGGTGGTGGTTTGACAGTGTGACAGTGTTGTGGTGGTGTGACAGTGTGGTGGTGGTTTGACAGTGTGACAGTGTTGTGGTGGTGGTGTGACAGTGTGGTGGTGGTGAGAC
This sequence comes from Procambarus clarkii, assembly GCF_040958095.1. Taxonomy (NCBI): domain Eukaryota; kingdom Metazoa; phylum Arthropoda; class Malacostraca; order Decapoda; family Cambaridae; genus Procambarus; species Procambarus clarkii. The sequence continues at coordinate 34,322,101 of NC_091168.1, read as the reverse complement.
AGTGTGGTGTGGTGTGACAGTGTGGTGGTGGTGAGACAGTGTGGTGTGGTGTGACAGTGTGACGGTGGTGTGACAGTGTGGTGGTGGTGTGACAGTGTGACAGTGTGGTGGTGGTATGACAGTGTGACAGTGTGGTGGTGGTGTGACAGTGTGGTGGTGGTGTGACAGTGTGGTGGTGGTGTGACAGTGTGACAGTGTGGTAGTGGTGTGACAGTGTGACAGTGTGGTAGTGGTGTGACAGTGTGACAGTGTGGTGGTGGTGTGACAGTGTGGTAGTGGTGTGACAGTGTGACAGTGTGGTAGTGGTGTGACAGTGTGACAGTGTGGTGGTGGTGTGACAGTGTGGTGGTGGTGTGACAGTGTGGTGGTGGTGTGACAGTGTGACAGTGTGGTGGTGGTGGTGTGACAGTGTGGTGGTGGTGTGACAGTGTGACAGTGTTGTGGTGGTGGTGTGACAGTGTGGTGGTGGTGTGACAGTGTGGTGGTGGTGTGACAGTGTGGTGGTGGTGTGACAGTGTGACAGTGTGGTAGTGGTGTGACAGTGTGACAGTGTGGTGGTGGTGTGACAGTGTGACAGTGTGGTGGTGGTGTGACAGTGTGACAGTGTGGTGGTGGTGTGAGAGTGTGACAGTGTGGTAGTGGTGTGACAGTGTGGAGGTGGTGTGACAGTGTGACAGTGTGGTGGTGGTTTGACAGTGTGACAGAGTTGTGGTGGTGGTGTGACAGTGTGGTGGTGGTGTGACAGTGTGACAGTGTGGTGGTGGTTTGACAGTGTGACAGAGTTGTGGTGGTGGTGTGACAGTGTGGTGGTGGTGTGACAGTGTGACAGTGTTGTGGTGGTGAGACAGCAACAACAACAACAACAACAACAACAACAACAACAACAACAACAAGACATAGTGGTGCTCGATTTATTTTGAAAGTGGAGGCGGTAATGGCCTTGTTGTCCTTGAGAAAGTCGTTTATCCAGCTCCCACACCACCACCCACTGCCCACACTGCCCACACTGCCCACACTGCCCACACCACCACCCACACTGCCCACACTGCCCACACTGCCCACACTGCCCACACCACCACCCACTCCCCACACTGCCCACACTGCCCACACTGCCCACACTGCCCACACCACCACCCACTGCCCACACTGCCCACACTGCCCACACTGCCCACACTGCCCACACTGCCCACACCACCACCCACTGCCCACACTGCCCACACTGCCCACACTGCCCACACTGCCCACACCACCAACCACTGCCCACACTGCCCACACTGCCCACACTGCCCACACCACCACCCACTGCCCACACTGCCCACACTGCCCACACTGCCCACACCACCACCCCACTGCCCACACTGCCCACACTGCCCACACTGCCCACACCACCACCCATTGCCCACACTGCCCCACACTGCCCACACTGCCCACACTGCCCACACTGCCCACACCACCACCCACTGCCCCACACTGCCCACACTGCCCACACTGCCACACCACCACCCACTGCCCACACTGCCCACACCCACCACCAACTGCCAACACTGCCCACACCACCACCCACTGCCCACACTATGCCCACACCACCACCCACTGCCTACACTGCCCACACCACCACCCACACTGCCACACCACCACCCACTGCCCACACTGCCCACACTGCCACACCACCACCCACTGCCCACACTGCCCACACTGCCCACACCACCACCACTGCCCACACTGCCCACACCACCACCACTGCCCACACTGCCACACCACCACCCACACTGCCCACACTGCCCACACCACCACCCACTGCCCACACTGCCCACACTGCCCACACCACCACCCACTGCCCACACTGCCCACACTGCCCACACCACCACCCACTTCCCACACTGCCCACACTGCCCACACCACCACCCACTGCCCACACTGCCCACACCACCACCCACTGCCCACACTGCCCACACTGCCCACACCACCACCCACTGCCCACACTGCCCACACTGCCCACACCACCACCCACTGCCCACACTGCCCACACTGCCCACACCACCACCCACTGCCCACACTGCCCACACCACCACCCACTTCCCACACTGCCCACACCACCACCCACTGCCCACACTGCCCACACCACCACCCACTGCCCACACTGCCCACACTGCCCACACCACCACCCACTGCCCACACTGCCCACACCACCACCCACTGCCCACACTGCCCACACCACCACCCACTGCCCACACTGCCCACACCACCACCCACTGCCCACACTGCCCACACTGCCCACACCACCACCCACTGCCCACACTGCCCACACCACCACCCACTGCCCACACTGCCCACACCACCACCCACTGCCCACACTGCCCACACCACCACCCACTGCCCACACTGCCTACACCACCACCCACTGCCCACACTGCCCACACCACCACCCACTGCCCACACTGCCCACACCACCACCCACTGCCCAAACTGCCCACACCACCACCCACTGCCCACACTGCCTACACCACCACCCACTGCCCACACTGCCCACACCACCACCCACTGCCCACACTGCCCACACTACCACTCACTGCCCACACCACCACCCACTGCCTACACTGCCCACACCACCACCCACTGCCCACACTGCCCACACCACCACCCACTGCCCACACTGCCCGCACCACCACCCACATCCCACACTGCCCACACCACCACCCACTGCCCACACTGCCCACACCACCACCCACTGCTCACACTGCCCACACCACCACCCACTGCTCACACTGCCCACACCACCACCCACTTCCCACACTGCCCACACCACCACCCACTGCCCACACTCCCCACACCACCACCCACTGCCCACACTGCCCACACCACCACCCACTGCCCACACTGCCCACACCACCACCCACTGCCCACACTGCACACACCACCACCCACTGCCCACACTGCCCACACCACCACCCACTGCCCACACTGCCCACACCACAACCCACTGCCCAAACTGCCCACACCACCACCCACTGCCTACACTGCCCACACCACCACCCATTGCCCACACTGCCCACACCACCACCCACTGCCCACACTGCCCACACTGCCCACCATCATCACCACCCACTGCCCACACTGCCCACACCACCACCCACTGCCCACACTGCCCACACCACCACCCACTGCCCACACTGCCCACACCATCACCCACTGCCCACACCACCACCCACTGCTCACATTGCCCACACCACCACCCACTGCCCACACTGCCCACACCACCACCCCCTGCCCACACTACCACCCACTGCCCACACTGCCCACACCACCACCCACTGCCCACACTGCCCACACCACCAACCACTGCCCACACTGCCCACACCACCACCCACTGCCCACACTGCCCACACCACCACCCACTCCCCACACTGCCCACACCACCACCCACTGCCCACACTGCCCACACCACCACCCACTGCCCACACTGCCCACACCACCACCCACTCCCCACACTGCCCACACCACCACCCACTGCCCACACTGCCCACACCACCACCCACTGCCCACACTGCCCACACCACCACCCACTGCCTACACTGCCCACACCACCACCCACTGCTCACACTGCCCACACCACCACCCACTGCCCACACTGCCCACACCACCACCCACTGCCCACACTGCCCACACCAACACCTACTGCCTACACTGCCCACACCACCACCCACTGCTCACACTGCCCACACCACCACCCACTGCCCACACTGCCCACACCACCTCCCACTGCTCACACTGCCCACACCACCACCCACTGCTCACACTGCAAACACCACCACCCACTGGCCACACTGCCCACACCACCACCCACTGCTCACACTGCCCACCAACACCACCACCCACTGCCCACACTGCCCACCAACACCACCACCCACTGCCCACACTGCCCACACCACCACCCACTGCCCACACTGCCCACACCACCACCCACTGCCCACACCACCACCCACTGCCCACACTGCCCACACCACCACCCACTGCCCACACCACCACCCACTGCCCACACTGCCCACACCACCACCCACTGCCCACACTGCCCGCACCACCACCCACTGCCCACACCACATCCCACTGCCCACACTGCCCACACCACCACCCACTGCCTACACCACCACCCACTGCCCACACCACCACCCACTGTCCACACCACCACCCACACTGCCCACACCACCACCCACTGCCCACACCACCACCCACTGCCCACACCACCACCCACTGCCCACACCACCACCCACTGTCCACACTGCCCACCAACACCACCACCCACTGCCCACACTGCCCAGACCACCACCTACTGCCCACACTGCCCACACCACCACCCACTGCCCACACTGCCCACACCACCACCTACTGCCCACACTGCCCACACCACCACCCACTACCTACACTGCCCACACTGCGCATACCACCACCCACTGCCCACACTGCCCACCAACACCTCCACCCACTGCCCACACCACCACCCACTGCCTACACTGCCCACCAACACTGCCCACACCACCACCCACTGCCCACACACACAACTTCTCACCACCCACCTCCCACACAATCAACATAAGAACATAAGAACAAAGGCAACTGCAGAAGGCCTATTGGCCCATACGAGGCAGCTCGTATTTATAACCACCCAATCCCACTCATATACATGTCCAACCCGCGCTTGAAACAATCGAGGGACCCCACTTCCACAATGTTACGCGGCAATTGGTTCCACAAATCAGCAACCCTGTTACTGAACCAGTATTTACCCAAGTCTTTCCTAAATCTAAACTTATCCAATATATATCCAATGTTTAGTGTTCTGTCTTGTTTTGATACTTTTAATACCCTATTAATATCCCCTTTGTTATGTCCATTCATCCACTTGTAAACCTCTATCACGTCACCCCTAGTTCTTCGCCTTCTAGAGACTGTAATTTAAGCTTTATCAATCTTTCTTCATATCACAGGTTTCTAATTTGAGGAATTAACTTTGTCATCCTACGCTGGACACGTTGCAGTGAATTTATATCCATGCTATAGTATGTCGACCAAAACTGAACTGCATAATCTAAATGGGGCCTAACCAGAGCAAGATATTGCTGACGAATACCACCAGGTGTCTTATTAGTAATGCTTCGATTAATAAATCCCAGTGTCCTGTTAGCCTTATTAGGAACATTCATGCATTGATCTTTGGGCTTTAAATTCTTACTAATCATAACTCCCAGATCCCTTTCGTAGTCCGACTTCGCAATCTCATCACCATCTAGCTCGTATCTTGTAACTCTATCATCATTACCTAACCTCAGAACTTTACATCTGTCAGTATTAAACTGCATCTACCAATCTTTTGACCATTTCAAAACCCTATCTAGATCGACTTGAAGTGACAGTGAGTCTTTTTCCATGTTTATTTCCCTCCCGATTTTGGTATCATCAAATTTGCAAATGTTGCTACTCAAACCTGAATCTAAATCATTTATATATATTATAAACAACAGAGATCCCAGAACAGAGCCTTGAGGCACTCCACTTACAACATTTTCCCACTCTGACTTAACCCCATTTATACTAACTCTATTTCCTTTGGTATAGCCATGCCCTAATCCAACTTAATATAGCATCCCCAATACCATGAGACTCTATCTATTTAATCAGTCTTTCATGTGGCACTGTATCAAAAGCTTTGCTAAAGTCAAGGTACATAACATCACAATCCTTACCACTATTAACAGCACTATCAAATCGAAATCTATGAAAATTAAATTTGTCAATGCAATCGGAAACATTGAAATGGAATCGTAACATATTTAGGATAGCGTGAGTTGCTTTTACGCGCAGCAGATGGCGACGTTTCTTAAAAAAAAAATGTTTTTACCTGTCACAGGTGTGGCATCTAAACTTATACTTACGAAATGAACAGTATGGTAAACAGCACAGCTCAATTCCAACGCAATATCACACAAAATAATTAAATCGAAATGAAAATAAATCGTAATCTATGAAAATTTAATTTATCAATGCAATCGAAAACATTAAAATGGAATCGTAACATATTTAGTATAGTGTGTGTTGCTCTTACGTGCAACAGATGGCACTGTTTAAAAAAAAGCATGTTTTTACCTGTCACAGGTGTGGCATCTATGTAGCAGACATATAAAAAGACGCGCCTATTCGAATACAACGTTGTGTCAAATTTTCAAAGCAATCGGTAAAGAGGTTCCGAAGATTTCCCTCACATGAAAAACAGTTTTTCAAAAAATCATGTTTTTTCCAGACACAGACGTGACATCTATATAGTAGGTATATAAAAACCCGCTCGGATGCGAATGGAACGTTGTGTGAACATTTCCAGGCAATCGGTGAAGAACTTTCGGAGATTAGCGATTATGAACAAAGGAACATTTCCATTTTTATTTATATAGAGAGTAGACAGTTGCTCGCAAAGATCCTCTTCACATTATCCAACCTGGCAAACACTTCCTCCGGCCCTGGGGATTTGTTTGATTTGAGTTTTACTATTTGTTTAATAACATCCTCCCTGGTAACTGCTAAACTAGTCAACCTGTCCTCATCCCCACCCACATAGACTTGTTCGGCTGAAGGCATATTGTTAACTTCCTCTTTAGCAAACACAGAGATGAAATATTTATTAAAATATTGAAACGCGAGAACACCACTGAAACGCGAGAACACCACTGAAACGCGAGAACACCACTGAAACGCGAGAACACCACTGAAACGCGAGAACACCACTGAAACGCGAGAACACCACTGAAACGCGAGAACACCACTGAAACGCGAGAACACCACTGAAACGCGAGAACACCACTGAAACGCGAGAACACCACTGAAACGCGAGAACACCACTGAAACGCGAGAACACCACTGAAACGCGAGAACACCACTGAAACAAGAGAACAGCTCACGGCAGACTGGTATTTCTCCTCGAGTCAGTCCATGTCACTACTGCACGTATCCCTGTATCCCTGTGTAGTGAGTATTGGGTGTTTTAGGTGTACTGGAGCTGAGGGCCAGGATACACCTGCCACTATGGTCAGGCCACACCTGTTCAGGAGTAACTGTATCATCTAATTCCCGTTGTTTCTCTCCCAGTTCCCCGAATTGGCTATCTTAGCCTAATCACTAAGTAACAACTCAGGGTGGTGGTAGTGTTTAGGTGTTGTGTTGATAAGTGGTGGGAATGTGTGTGTGTACTCACCTAGTTGTACTCACCTAGTTGTGTTTGCGGGGGTTGAGCTCTGGCTCTTTGGTCCCGCCTCTCAACCGTCAATCAACAGGTGTACAGATTCATGAGCCTATCGGGCTCTGTCATATCTACACTAACATATCTACCGTATGATATGACAGAGATATGACACCCGTATTGGGTGTTTTAGGTGTACTGGAGCTGAGGGCCAGGATACACCTGCCACTATGGTCAGGCCACACCTGTTCAGGAGTAACTGTAACTGTATCATCTAATTCCCTGTCATATCTACACATACACACACTGTGTGTGTGTATGTGTGTGTGTGTGTGTGTGTGTGTGTGTGTGTGTGTGTGTGTGTGCGTGCGTGCGTGCGTGCGTGTGTGTGTGCGTGCGTGCGTGCGTGTGTGTGTGTGTGTGTGTGTGTGTGTGTGTGTGTGTGTGTGTGTGTGTGTGTGTCTCTCTCTCTCTTTGTCTCTTTGTTAAAATTCATGACTCCTTACAGAAAATTCGTCACACCACCACCGTCTACACTTTCAACCACACAATACACCCACCACCCACACAATACACCCACCACCCACACAATACACCCACCACCCACACAATACACCCACCACCCACACAATACACCCACCACCCACACAATACACCCACCACCCACACAATACACCCACCACCCACACAATACACCCACCACCAACACAATACACCCACCACCCACCCACACAATACACCCACCACCCACCCACACAATACACCCACCACCCACCCACACAATACACCCACCACCCACCCACACAATACACCCACCACCCACACAATACACCCACCACCCACACAATACACCCACCACCCACACAATACACCCACCACCCACCACCCACACAATACACCCACCACCCACACAATACACCCACCACCCACACAATACACCCACCACCCACACAATACACCCACCACCCACACAATACACCCACCACCCACCACCCACACAATACACCCACCACCCACACAATACACCCACCACCCACACAATACACCCACCACCCACACAATACACCCACCAACCACACAATACACCCACCACCAACACAATACACCCACCACCCACACAATACACCCACCACCCACACAATACACCCACCACCCACACAATACACCCACCACCCACACAATACACCCACCACCCACACAATACACCCACCACCCACACAATACACCCACCACCCACACAATACACCCACGACCCACACAATACACCCACCACCCACACAATACACCCACCACCAACACAATACACCCACCACCCACACAATACACCCACCACCCACACAATACACCCACCACCCACACAATACACCCACCACCCACACAATACACCCACCACCCACCACCCACACAATACACCCACCACCCACACAATACACCCACCACCACCATCACCTACACGTGATTGCTTTTTTTCCGTTTCAACTTAGGCAAAACAGTTAAATTTTTCATGTGTTGGCAGATGGCCAGAGGGGGCAGGTATTTCCTGCAGTGGGTGCAGGGCATGTTGAGCGTACTTGGCACTCGGGACCTCTGGCACTCACGCAAGTGCCTAGCTCCTGTAAGACAGGTGCGGAAGTAGTTTGTTGGCAGGTAGAATTCCACGGATATATTACACACACACACACACACACACACACACACACACACACACACACACACACACACACACACACACACACACACACACACACACACACACACGCACACACACACACGCACGCACACACACACACACACACACACACACGCACACAAAGGAATTGACAAAGTGGAAATAGATGAAATGTTCACACGTAATAATAACAGAACGAGGGGACATGGGTGGAAACTGGAAACTCAGATGAGTCACAGAGATGTTAGGAAGTTTTCTTTTAGCGTGAGAGTAGTAGAAAAATGGAATGCACTTGGGGAACAGGTTGTGGAAGCAAATACTATTCATACTTTTAAAACTAGGTATGATAGGGAAATGGGACAGGAGTCATTGCTGTAAACAACCGATAGCTAGAAAGGCGGGATCCAAGAGTCAATGCTCGATCCTGCAAGCACATATAGGTGAGTACATATAGGTGAGTACACATTATATATATATATATATATATATATAAAGAGAGAGAGAGAGAGAGAGAGAGAGAGAGAGAGAGAGAGAGAGAGAGAGAGAGAGAGAGAGAGAGAGAGAGAGAGAGAGAGAGAGAGAGAGAGAGAGGGAGAGAGGGGGAGAGAGAGAGAGAGAGAGAGAGAGAGAGAGAGAGAGAGAGAGAGAGAGAGAGAGAGAGAGAGAGAGAGAGAGAGAGAGAGAGAGAGAGAGAGAGAGAGAGAGAGAGAGAGCACCTTTTAACTGGTCAATCAAAAATGGATCTAAATTATACAAACCACTGCTAATGTTCATATTACATGACTGAGTAATCTGTATTAAAGCAGATTCAATAATGTTCCCATTGAAAATAATTTTACAAATCGTTACTGAAGAAGTCATCTCCCATTCAATTTGGTGAGAACTTTCTGACAAATGAACAAACACACCATAAGACAATTGGCTATGTCTTTCAGAGCATTTATGTTGCGAAATTCTAAATTTCAAATCTTTGGATTTGAAATTGATGAAGCATTTTTGAAAATGCAGTGAAAGATGAAAGAAGATTCGGAAGCGATAGGAAAATCTGATGAAGGTCTATTGAACATGCTAACTTCAGAAAAGTTTCTATTGGATTTAGCTGTAATGCATGTGTCATACATTACAGCTAAATAAACTTAGTATAGATCAACTTAGTTTAATGTCAGCGTCAACACAAACACACAACTTTGATTGCGTTGTTGTGAGACGTTGCTGTGAGACGTTGTTGTCTTGCCTATATACTGAGATCTTTGGGGCTGACAGTCCCCAAGTGGGCATGTGAAGGTTAAGACTTTGTAGGACCCCCCCCCCCCTCCCCCGTCGTCAGATCCTACTGAGCCAGATTTTCCTGAATGATATCCGTTGATTCATTGAAAACCTGGTTGGTTGGGCTGTAGGGTAAGCCCTAGTCTCCTGACCTCTCCTGACGGCGGTGTAGGGTAAGCCCTGGTCTCCTGACCTCTCCTGACGGTGGTGTAGGGTAATCCCTGCCCTTCTGACCTCTCCTGACGTCGGTGTAGGGTAATCCCTGCCCTTCTGACCTCTCCTGACGGAGGTGTAGGGTAAGCTCTGCCCTCCTGACCTCTCCTGACGGTGGTGTAGGGTAATCCCTGCCCTTCTGACCTCTCCTGACGGCGGTGTAGGGTAAGCCCTACCCTCCTGACCTCTCCTGACGGTGGTGTAGGGTAAGCCTTGCTCTCCTGACGGCGGTGTAAGGCATACGATACCCACCACAGTCTCCAGAAGCAATATTATGCCGCTGACACCTGCAGTCACCTGTAACCTACAGGTGTGCGGTCATAACCGCACCTGGCGCCCTCAGAAACCACCCCCCACACCCCCAACCCCCAACCCCACCCCTAACCCCCCCCCCCAAACCGCGAAGGAGGGGGGGATCCATGAAGTCTGAAAACGTATATCACCTGAAATCCGACTCTCAAGACAGCAGGCCAGATGATCAGGTATCACCTGTGGCTTGGTGCACCTGTGGCTTGGTGCACCTGTGGCTTGGTGCACCTGTGGCTTGGTGCACCTGTGGCTTGGTGCACCAGTGGCTTGGTGCACCTGTGGCTTGGTGCATCAGTGGCTTGGTGCACCTGTGGCTTGGTGCACCTGTGGCTTGGTGCAACTGTGTCTGGTGCACCTCTACTGTCCAGTCAAGCGGTGCTCTACTGTCCAGTCAAGCGGTGCTCTACTGTCCGGTCAAGCGGTGCTCTACTGTCCGGTCAAGCGGTGCTCTACTGTCCGGTCAAGCGGTGCTCTACTGTCCGGTCAAGCGGTGCTCTACTGTCCGGTCAAGCGGTGCTCTACTGTCCGGTCAAGCGGTGCTCTACTGTCCGGTCAAGCGGTGCTCTACTGTCCAGTCAAGCGGGTAATGTACATGCTGTCAACCCCTTCACAATGTATCCTGACACCTGCTCTTAACTGCTCAATTACTCCCTCTGGTGACCGTGTGGCGAGGTGTGGTCAGGTGGTGGTCAGTGGAACAGATGGTGGTGGATAGTGGTAGAGGGTAATGATATGGGGCCAGATTCACCAAGCAGTTACGTAGGAACTTACGAATGTGTACATCTTTTCTCAATCTTTGGCGGCTTTGGTTACATTTATTAAACAGTTTACAAGCAAGAAAACTTGCCAATCAACTGTTGTTATTGTTATAAACAGCCTCCTGGTGCTTCGGAGCTCATTAACTGTATAATAATTGTAAACAAAGCCGCCAAAGATTGAAAAAAGATGTACACGTTCGGAAGTACTTGCGTAACTGCTTCGTGAATCTGGCCCATGTGTATGGTGTCGGTTAATATGGGCATGGTGTGGGTTAATACGGGCATGGTAGACCGATAGCACTAACATCACACATCATAAAAATCTTAGAGAGAGTACTAAGAAGTAAGATCACAAAATACATGGAATCACAGCATCTCTATAACCCCGGACAACATGGTGTCAGAACAGGGCGCTCTTGCCTGTCGCAGTTGCTGGACCACTATGATATGGCATTAGATGCTATGGAAGACAAACAAAACGCAGGTGTAATTTACACAGATTTCGCAAAAGCTTTCAACAAATGTGACCATGGTGTTATTGCACACAAAATTACGGGAAAAATAGGCAGATGGATCTACAATTTCCTGACTAATAGAACCCAATGTGTAATAGTCAACAAAATAAAATCCAGTCCATCAACCGTGAAGAGCTCAGTCCCCCAGGGTACTGTGCTTGCTCCAGTTCAGTCCCCCAGGGTACTGTGCTTGCTCCAGTACAGTCCCCCAGGGTACTGTGCTTGCTCCAGTACTTTTTCTCATCCTCATATCGGACATAGACAAGAACACAACCTATAGCACTGTATCATCCTTGGCAGATGACACTAGGATCTTCATGAGAGTTGGCAACATAGAGGACACGGCGAACCTCCAGTCAGATGTAAATCAGGTCTTTTTATGGGCTACAGAAAATAATATGGTGTTTAACGAAGATAAGTTCCAGCTCATGCGCTACGGAAAAAATTAAAATATAAAAACGGAAACCACGTATAAACCGCAGTCAAATCATAACATAAAACGAAAAGGACCTGGGTGTACTCATGTCGGAAGACCTTACCTTTAAAGAACACAATAAAGTAGCCGTCACAACTGCAAGAAAAATGACAGGTTGGATAACAAGAACTTTTCACACTAGAGATGCTACACCGATGATGATACTTTTCAAGACGCTAGTGCTCTCTAGAGTGGAGTACTGCTGCACAATGACAGCCCCTTTCAAAGCTGGAGAAATTGCTGACCTGGAGAGCGTGCAGAGATCCTTTACTGCTAGAATCTACTCAGTAAAACATCTAAACTATTGGGACCGACTAAAGAGCCTAAATCTGTATCCTCTTCAGCATAGGCGGGAGAGATACATAATAATCTATGCGTGGAAAATATTAGAGGGGCTGGTCCCAAACCTCCAAACAGAAATAACACCACATGAGACCAGGAGGCATGGCAGGATGTGCAGAATACCCCCGTTGATAAGCAGAGCTGCAACAGGTACTCTGAGAGAGAACTATCAACATCAGAGGCTCGAGACTGTTCAACACGCTTCCACTACACATAAGGGACATAACTGGCCGACCCCTCACAGTGTTCATGAGAGAACTATCAACATCAGAGGCCCGAGACTGTTCAACACGCTTCCACTACAGATAAGGGACATAACTGGCCGACCCCTCACAGTATTCAAGAGAGAACTATCAACATCAGAGGCCCGAGACTGTTCAACACGCTTAAACTACACATAAGGGGCATAACTGGCCGACCCCTCACAGTGTTCAAGAGAGAACTATCAACATCAGAGGCCCGAGACTGTTCAACACGCTTAAACTACACATAAGGGGCATAACTGGCCGACCCCTCACAGTGTTCAAGAGAGAACTATCAACATCAGAGGCCCGAGACTGTTCAACACGCTTAAACTACACATAAGGGGCATAACTGGCCGACCCCTCACAGTGTTCAAGAGAGAACTATCAACATCAGAGGCCCGAGACTGTTCAACACGCTTCCACTACACATAAGGGACATAACTGGCCGACCCCTCACAGTGTTCAAGAGAGAACTTGATAAACACCTCCAAAGGATACCTGATCAACCAGGCTGTGATTCATGCGTCAGCCTGCGAGCAGCCGCGGTCTCCCCAACACTGTGGGAGGTGGAAGTCCCCCCACACACACTGTGGGAGGGGGGAGTGTCCCCCCACACACATTGTGGGAGGGGGGAGTGTCCCCCCACACACACTGTGGGAGGGGGGAGTGTCCCCCCACACACACTGTGGGAGGGGGGAGTGTCCCCCCACACACACTGTGGGAGGGGGGAGTGTCCCCCCACACACACTGTGGGAGGGGGGAGTGTCCCCCCACACACACTGTGGGAGGGGGGAGTGTCCCCCCACACACACTGTGGGAGGGGGGAGTGTCCCCCCACACACACTGTGGGAGGGGGGAGTGTCCCCCCACACACACTGTGGGAGGGGGGAGTGTCCCCCCACACACATTGTGGGAGGGGGGAGTGTCCCCCCACACACACTGTGGGAGGGGGGAGTGTCCCCCCACACACACTGTGGGAGGGGGGAGTGTCCCCCCACACACACTGTGGGAGGGGGGAGTGTCCCCCCACACACACTGTGGGAGGGGGGAGTGTCCCCCCACACACACTGTGGGAGGGGGGAGTGTCCCCCCACACACACTGTGGGAGGGGGGGAGTGCCCCCCACTGTGGGACATAAGGATAGAGTTACAATATTCATGACAAGGGAATTAAGGTGATACCAAACTGGCCCCCCCCCAGCTGTGTAGGGGGATGGGTTCCCCATTACCTCCTCCCCCCCTTAGGTCCCATCTGCCCCCCACCCAGCCCCATCTCCTCTCCCCATTCCTCTCCATCCCTCCAGTCACCTAGTTCCTTCTCCAAACTCCTAATCTACTCCTGCCTCCCCCGACATCTACCCCAACCTTAATACCCCCACATCTACCCGCTACCCTCCCCACATCTACCCACCTACCCTCCCCACATCTACCCCCCTACCCTCCCCACATCTACCCCCTACCCTCCCCACATCTACCCGCTACCCTCCCCACATCTACCCCCTACCCTCCCCACATCTACCCCCTACCCCCCCACATCTACCCCCCTACCCGTTGCAACACGGAAGGTTTCAACGGGTTAATTGCCAGAGCCACCGCCAGGTGTCCCTGGAGGAGGGGGGGGAGAGGGAAGGGGGAGGTTAAGGGGAGGGGGTGAAGGGGAAGGTGGGGAAGGGGGGTAAAGGGGAGGCAATTCCCTCCTCCTTCCTGGCCTGGCCCAGCGTATCCTCCCTTAATGCGTCACATTTGTAACGCACTCCACAGCGTTCAGAATGCGACGTTTTACCAACGCTTCAACCACCCATATACTGACGTTCTCCACGCCTGAGTGGGTGAGGTGGGTTGTTTGGGTGCGTCCCCTTTCTGGTGAGAGAAACCGTCGCTTTATTTACGTTCCTGGCTAGACAACTGTGTCTACAACACCTGCACTGTGTCTACAACACCTGCACTGTGTCTACAACACCTGTACTGTGTCTATAACACCTGTACTGTGTCTATAACACCTGTACTGTGTCTATAACACCTGTACTGTGTCTATAACACCTGTACTGTGTCTATAACACCTGTACTGTGTCTATAACACCTGTACTGTGTCTATAACACCTGTACTGTGTCTATAACACCTGTACAGTGTCTATAACACCTGTACAGTGTCTACAACACCTGTACTGTGTCTATAACACCTGTACTGTGTCTATAACACCTGTACTGTGTCTATAACACCTGTACTGTGTCTATAACACCTGTACAGTGTCTACAACACCTGTACTGTGTCTATAACACCTGTACAGTGTTTATAACACCTGTACAGTGTCTACAACACCTGTACAGTGTCTATAACACCTGTACAGTGTCTACAACACCTGTACAGTGTCTACAACACCTGTACAGTGTCTACAACACCTGTACAGTGTCTATAACACCTGTACAGTGTCTACAACACCTGTACTGTGTCTATAACACCTGTACAGTGTCTACAACACCTGTACAGTGTCTACAACACCTGTACAGTGTCTACAACACCTGTACAGTGTCTATAACACCTGTACAGTGTCTATAACACCTGTACAGTGTCTATAACACCTGTACAGTGTCTACAACACCTGTACAGTGTCTACAACACCTGTACAGTGTCTATAACACCTGTACAGTGTCTACAACACCTGTACAGTGTCTATAACACCTGAACTGTGTCTACAACACCTGTACTGTGTCTATAACACCTGTACAGTGTCTACAACACCTGTACAGTGTCTATAACACCTGAACTGTGTCTACAACACCTGTACAGTGTCTATAACACCTGTACAGTGTCTACAACACCTGTACAGTGTTTATAACACCTGTACAGTGTCTACAACACCTGTACAGTGTCTATAACACCTGTACAGTGTCTATAACACCTGTACAGTGTCTATAACACTTGTACAGTGTCTACAACACCTGTACAGTGTCTACAATACCTGTACTGTGTCTATAACACCTGTACTGTGTCTATAACACCTGTACTGTGTCTATAACACCTGTACAGTGTCTATAACACCTGTACAGTGTCTACAACACCTGTACAGTGTCTATAACACCTGTACAGTGTCTACAACACCTGTACAGTGTCTACAACACCTGTACAG
Source organism: Procambarus clarkii (assembly GCF_040958095.1). Classification (NCBI taxonomy): domain Eukaryota; kingdom Metazoa; phylum Arthropoda; class Malacostraca; order Decapoda; family Cambaridae; genus Procambarus; species Procambarus clarkii. The sequence goes on along the minus strand of NC_091168.1, from coordinate 34,305,960 downwards.
TGTCTACAACACCTGTACTGTGTCTATAACACCTGTACAGTGTTTATAACACCTGTACAGTGTCTACAACACCTGTACAGTGTCTATAACACCTGTACAGTGTCTACAACACCTGTACAGTGTCTATAACACCTGAACTGTGTCTACAACACCTGTACAGTGTCTATAACACCTGTACAGTGTCTATAACGCCTGTACAGTGTCTATAACACCTGTACAGTGTCTACAACACCTGTACAGTGTCTATAACACCTGTACAGTGTCTACAACACCTGTACAGTGTCTACAACACCTGTACAGTGTCTATAACACCTGAACTGTGTCTACAACACCTGTACAGTGTCTATAACACCTGTACAGTGTCTATAACACCTGTACAGTGTCTACAACACCTGTACTGTGTCTATAACACCTGTACTGTGTCTATAACACCTGTACTGTGTCTATAACACCTGTACTGTGTCTATAACACATGTACTGTGTCTACAACACCTGTACAGTGTCTACAACACCTGTACAGTGTCTATAACACCTGTACAGTGTCTATAACACCTGTACTGTGTCTACAACACCTGTACAGTGTCTACAACACCTGTACAGTGTCTATAACACCTGTACAGTGTCTACAACACCTGTACAGTGTCTACAACACCTGTACAGTGTCTATAACACCTGTACAGTGTCTATAACACCTGTACTGTGTCTACAACACCTGTACAGTGTCTACAACACCTGTACTGTGTCTATAACATCTGTACAGTGTCTATAACACCTTACAGTGTCTACAACACCTGTACTGTGTCTATAACACCTGTACTGTGTCTACAACACCTGTACTGTGTCTACAACACCTGTACTGTGTCTACAACACCTGTACAGTGTCTATAACACCTGTACAGTGTCTACAACACCTGTACAGTGTCTACAACACCTGTACTGTGTCTATAACACCTGTACTGTGTCTACAACACCTGTACAGTGTCTACAACACCTGTACTGTGTCTATAACACCTGTACAGTGTCTATAACACCTGTACAGTGTCTACAACACCTGTACAGTGTCTACAACACCTGTACAGTGTCTACAACACCTGTACTGTGTCTATAACACCTGTACTGTGTCTATAACACCTGTACTGTGTCTACAAAGCTGTACTGTGTCTATAACACCTGTACTGTGTCTACAACACCTGTACAGTGTCTACAACACCTGTACTGTGTCTATAACACCTGTACTGTGTCTACAAAGCTGTACTGTGTCTATAACACCTGTACTGTGTCTACAATACCTGTACAGTGTCTACAACACCTGTACCGTGTCTACAACACCTGTACAGTGTCTATAACACCTGTACAGTGTCTATTACCCACCCCCACTGTCCATTACCCACCACCACTGTCCATTACCCACCACCACTGTCCATTACCCACCACCACTGTCCATTACCCACCACCACTGTCCATTACCCACCACCACCACTGTCCATTACCCACCACCACTGTCCATTACCCACCACTACCACTGTCCATTACCCACCACCACTGTCCATTACCCACCACCACCACTGTCCATTACCCACCACCACCACTGTCCATTACCCACAACCACTGTCCATTACCCACCACCACCACTGTCCATTACCCACCACCACTGTCCATTACCCACCACCACCACTGTCCATTACCCACCACCACTGTCCATTACCCACCACCACTGTCCATTACCCGCCACCACCACTGTCCATTACCCACCACCACTGTCCATTACCCACCACCACTGTCCATTACCCGCCACCACCACTGTCCATTACCCACCCCCACTGTCCATTACCCACCACCACTGTCCATTACCCACCACCACTGTCCATTACCCACCACCACTGTCCATTACCCACCACCACTGTCCATTACCCACCACCACTGTCCATTACCCACCCCCACTGTCCATTACCCACCACCACTGTCTATTACCCACCACCACTGTCCATTACCCACCCCCACTGTCCATTACCCACCACCACTGTCCATTACCCACCACCACTGTCCATTACCCACCACCACTGTCCATTACCCACCACCACTGTCCATTACCCACCACCACTGTCCATTACCCACCCCCACTGTCCATTACCCACCCCCACTGTCCATTACCCACCACCACTGTCCATTACCCACCCCCACTGTCCATTACCCACCACCACTGTCCATTACCCACCACCACTGTCCATTACCCACCACCACTGTCCATTACCCACCACCACTGTCCATTACCCACCCCCACTGTCCATTACCCACCACCACTGTCTATTACCCACCACCACTGTCCATTACCCACCACCACTGTCTATTACCCACCCCCACTGTCCATTACCCACCACCACTGTCCATTACCCACCACCACTGTCCATTACCCACCACCACTGTCCATTACCCACCACCACTGTCCATTACCCACCACCACTGTCCATTACCCACCACCACTGTCCATTACCCACCCCCACTGTCCATTACCCACCACCACTGTCTATTACCCACCACCACTGTCCATTACCCACCACCACTGTCTATTACCCACCACCACTGTCCATTACCCACCACCCCCACTGTCCATTACCCACCACCACTGTCCATTACCCACCACCCCCACTGTCTATTACCCACCCCCACTGTCCATTACCCACCACCCCCACTGTCCATTACCCACCACCACTGTCCATTACCCACCACCCCCACTGTCCATTACCCACCCCCACTGTCCATTACCCACCACCACTGTCCATTACCCACCACCACTGTCCATTACCCACCACCACTGTCCATTACCCACCACCACTGTCCATTACCCACCACCACTGTCCATTACCCACCACCACTATCCATTACCCACCACCACTGTCCATTACCCACCCCACCACTGTCCATTACCCACCACCACTGTCCATTACCCACCACCACCACTGTCCATTACCCACCACCACTGTCCATTACCCACCACCACTGTCCATTACCCACCACCACTGTCCATTACCCACCACCACTATCCATTACCCACCACCACTGTCCATTACCCACCACCACTATCCATTACCCACCACCACTGTCCATTACCCACCACCACTATCCATTACCCACCACCACTATCCATTACCCACCACCACTATCCATTACCCACCACCACTGTCCATTACCCACCCCCACTATCCATTACCCACCACCACTGTCCATTACCCACCACCACTGCCCATTACCCACCACCACTGTCCATTACCCACCACCACTGTCCATTACCCACCACCACTGTCCATTACCCACCACCACTGCCCATTACCCACCACCACTGTCCATTACCCACCACCACTGTCCATTACCCACCACCACTGTCCATTACCCACCACCACTGTCCATTACCCACCACCACTGTCCATTACCCACCACCACTATCCATTACCCACCACCACTGTCCATTACCCACCCCACCACTGTCCATTACCCACCACCACTGTCCATTACCCACCACCACCACTGTCCATTACCCACCACCACTGTCCATTACCCACCACCACTGTCCATTACCCACCACCACTATCCATTACCCACCACCACTGTCCATTACCCACCACCACTATCCATTACCCACCACCACTGTCCATTACCCACCACCACTATCCATTACCCACCACCACTATCCATTACCCACCACCACTATCCATTACCCACCACCACTGTCCATTACCCACCCCCACTATCCATTACCCACCACCACTGTCCATTACCCACCACCACTGCCCATTACCCACCACCACTGTCCATTACCCACCACCACTGTCCATTACCCACCACCACTATCCATTACCCACCACCACTATCCATTACCCACCACCACTATCCATTACCCACCACCACTGTCCATTACCCACCCCCACTATCCATTACCCACCACCACTGTCCATTACCCACCACCACTGTCCATTACCCACCACCACTGTCCATTACCCACCACCACTGTCAGGGGAAGGTAAGAGGGAGTAGTGGTAAAGAGGGTGGGGGTGATAGGTGTAAAGGGGTAAGTGCAGAGTGAGGTAAGGGTAATTAGGGGATGAAGATTGAGGTAAGGAAGAAGGTATGGAAGGAGTGAGGGAGGGAGGCAAGGGGGGAGGAGGGTCCAGGGGAAAGAGTGCCAGCCACTTGGCACTGGTGACACCTTGTTATGTGTGTGTGTGTGTGTGTGTGTGTGTGTGTGTGTGTGTGTGTGTGTGTGTGTGTGTGTGTGTGTGTGTGTGTGTGTGTGTGTGTGTGTGTGTGTGTGTGTGTGTGCACCTATTTGTGTCTGCAGGATCGAGCATTGACTCTTGGATCCTTCCTTTCTAGCCATCGGTTGTTTACAGCAATGACTATGGTCCTATTTCCCTATCATATCTAGTTTTAAAAGTATGAATAGTATTTGCTTCCACAACCTGCTCCTTAAGTGCATTCCATTTTTCCACTACTCTCACGCTAAAAGAAAACTTCCAAACATCTCTGTGACTCATTTGAGTTTCCAGTTTCCACCCATGTCCCCTCGTTCTGTTATTATTACGCGTGAACATTTCATCTATGTCCACTCTGTCAATCCCCCTGAGTATTTTATATGTTTCTATAATATCCCCTTCTCCCTTCTTTTTTCTAGTGTCGTAAGGCTCAGTTCCTTCTGGCACTCTTCATACCCCATCCCTTGTAACTCTGGGACGAGTTTCGTTGCAAACTTTTGAACCTTTTCCAGTTTTTTTATGTGTTTCTTCAGATGGGGACTCCATGATGAGGCGGCATACTCTAAGACTGGCCTTACGTAGGCAGTGTAAAGCGCCCTAAAAGCCTCCTCACTTAAGTTTCTGAATGATGTTCTAACTTTTGCCAGTGTAGAGTACGCTGCTGTCGTTATCCTATTTATATGTGCCTGACAGCTGGGTGGACAGCGCTTCGGATTCGTAGTCCTGAGGTTCCAGGTTCGATCCCTTGTGGGGTGTGTAACAAAAAGGAAACCTGGTCGAGGACCGGGCCGCAGGGATGCTAAGCCCCGAAATCCTCTCAAGATAGCCTCAAGATAGCCTCAGGAGTTAGATTAGGTGTTACGTCCACCCCCAGGTCTCTTTCTCGCGTCGTCACAGGTAGGCAGTTCCGCTTCATTGTGTACTGTCCCTTTGGTCTCCTATCTCTTAGTCCCATTTCCATAACTTTACATTTGCTCGTGATGAACTCCAGTAGCCATTTCTCTGACCATCTCTGCAACCTGTTCAAGTCCTCTTGGAGGATCCTGCAATTCTCATCTGTCACAACTCTTCTCATCAACTTTGCGTCATCCGCGAACATCGACATGTAGGACTTTACGCCTGTAAACATGTCGTTAACCTATATTAGAAATAGAATTGGTCCCAGCACCGATCCTTGAGGTACTCCACTCGTTACTGTTCGCCTGTCTGACTTTTTTGCCCCTTACCGTAACTCTCTAGCTCCTTCCTGTTAGGTAGTTCCTTACCCATGCTAGGGCCTTTCCCCCCACCCCCGCCTGCCTCTCTAGTTTGAATAGCAGTCTCATGTGCGGTACTGTATCAAAGGCTTTTTGGCAGTCCAGAAATATACAGTCTGCCTAATCTTCTCTGTCCTGTCTTATCCTTGTTATTTTATCATAGAATTCCGAAAGGTTTGTTAGGCAAGATTTCCCTTTCCAGAACCCAAGTTGATGTTTGTTTACAAACCTAATGTTCTCCATGTATGCAACCACTCGTAGCCTAACTATTCTTTCCAGTATTTTACAGGGCATGCTTGTCAGTGATACAGGTCTATAGTTAAGTGCCTCCTCCCTATCACCTTTCTTGAAAATCGGTACGACATTTGCCTTCTTCCAGCAACTGGGCAATTCTCCCGACATAAGTGACTCATTAAAGATCATTGCCAGAGGCACGCTGAGGGCCTGCGCTGCTTCTTTTAGTATCCATGGTGATACTTTGTCTGCTCCAACCGCTTTAGTTGAATCCAGTGTTGTCAACTGTTTCATTACCTTCTCTGCTGTCACCTCTATATCTGATAGTCTTTCATCTAGGGCAATCTCTTCTAACAATGGGAGCTGCTCAGGCTCGGTTGTGAATACTCCATGGAAACTGGCATTTAGTGCCTCGCAGATTTCCTTGTCACTTTCAGTATATGCCCCCTCTGTTTTCCTTAGTCTTGTAACTTTCTGTTAAGTGCTGTTAAGTCCCAGACCTCTTGTCCCTCTGTTTTCCTTAGTCTTGTCACTTGGTCGTTCACCGACATTTTTCTTCTTATATGGCTGTGTAGTAACTTAGGTTGCTTTTAAGCTTTGATCGCAATATCGTTCTCATAATTTCTTTCCGATGCTCTTCTTATGTGTATACTCCTACCTTGATGTGTACACTCCCACCTTGACCTGTATACCTCCACCTTGACGTGTATACCCCCACCTTGACGTGTATACCTCCACCTTGATGTGTATACCCCCACCATGACGTGTATACCTCCACCTTGAGGTGTATACCTCCACCTTGACGTGTATACCCCCCTTGACGTGTATACCTCCACCTTGACGTGTATACCTCCACCTTGATGTGTATACCCCGACCTTCAAGTCTAAACCTCCACCTTGACGTGTATACCCCCACCTTGACGTATATACCTCCACCATGACGTGTATACCTCCACCTTGACGTGTATTCCCCACCTTGACGTGTATACCTCCACCTTGACGTGTATACCCCCACCTTGACGTGTATACCTCAACCTAGATATATATACCCCCTTGATGTGTATACCTCCACCTTGACGTGTATACCTCCACCTTGATGTGTATACCTCCACCTTGACGTGTATACCCTCCACCTTGACGTGTATACCCCCACCTTGATGTGTATACCCTCCACCTTGATGTGTATACCTCCACATTGACGTGTATACCCTCCACCTTGATGTGCATACCTCCACCTTGACGTGCATACCCCCACCTTGATGTGTATACCTCCACATTGACGTGTATACCCCCACCTTGATGTGCATACCTCCACTTTGACGTGTATACCTCCACCTTGATGTGCATACCTCCACCTTGACGTGTATTCCCCCACTTTGACGTGTATACCTTCCATCTTGACGTGTATACCCACACCTTGACGTGTATACCTCCACCTTGACGTGTATACATCCACCTTGACGTGTATACCCCACCTTGACGTGTATACCCCCACCTTGATGTGTATACCTCCACCTTGATGTGTATACCCCCTTGATGTGTATACCTCCACCTTGACGTGTATACCCCCACCTTGACGTGTATACCCCCACCTTGACGTGTATACCCCCACCTTGACGTGTATACCCCACCTTGACGTGTATACCTCCACCTTGACGTGTATACCTCCACCTTGACGTGTATACCCCCACCTTGATGTGTATACCCCACCTTGATGTGTTTACCTCCACCTTGATGTGTATACCCCCACCTTGACGTGTATACCTCCACCTTGACGTGTATACCCCAACCTTGACGTGTATGCCTCACCTTGACGTGTATACCCCCACCTTGACGTGTATACCCCCACCTTGACGAGTATACCTTCACCTTGACGAGTATACCTCCACCTTGATGTGTATACCTCCACCTTGATGTGTATACCTCCACCTTGACGAGTATACCTTCACCTTGACGTGTATACCCCCACCTTGATGTGTTTACCTCCACCTTGACGTGTATACCCCCACCTTGACGTGTATACCCCCACCTTGACGAGTATATCTTCACCTTGATGTGTATACCTCCACCTTGACGTGTATACCTCCACCTTGATGTGTATACCCTCACCTTCACGTGTATACCTCCACCTTGATGTGTATACCTCCACCTTGACGAGTATACCTTCACCTTGACGTGTATACCCCCACCTTGATGTGTTTACCTCCACCTTGACGTGTATACCTCCACCTTGATGTGTATACCTCCACCCTGACGTGTATACCCCCACCTTGACGTGTATACCCCACCTTGATGTGTATTCCTCCACCTTGACGTGTATACCCCCACCTTGACGTGTATACCTCCACCTTGACGTGTATACCCCCACCTTGACATGTATACCCCCACCTTGACGTGTATACCTCCACCTTGACGTGTATACCCCCACCTTGACGTGTATACCTCCACCTTGACGTGTATACTCCCACCTTGATGTGTATACCCCCACCTTGACGTGTATACCTCCACCTTGACGTGTATACCTCCACCTTGACGTGTATACCCCCACCTTGACGTGTATACCCTCCACCTTGACGTGTATACCCTCCACCTTGACGTGTATACCCTCCACTTTGACGTGTATACCCCACCTTGACGTGTATACCCCCACCTTGACGTGTATACCCTCCACCTTGACGTGTATACCTCCACCTTGACGTGTATACCCCCACCTTGACGTGTATACCCTCCACCTTGACGTGTATACCCTCCACCTTGACGTGTATACCCTCCACTTTGACGTGTATACCCCCATCTTGACGTGTATACCCCCACCTTGACGTGTATACCTCCACCTTGACGTGTATACCTCCACCTTGACGTGTATACCTCCACCTTGACGTGTATACCTCCACCTTGACGTGTATACCTCCACCTTGACGTGTATACCCCCACCTTGACGTGTATACCTCCACCTTGACGTGTATACCCCCACCTTGACGTGTATACCCTCCACCTTGACGTGTATACCCCCACCTTGACGTGTATACCTCCACCTTGACGTGTATACCTCCACCTTGACGTGTATACCTCCACCTTGACGTGTATACCTCGACCTTGACGTGTATACCCCCACCTTAACGCGCGTTTTGACGTATACTGTATATACTGCCAAAAAATCGTCGTACTAGAAAATGGAAGCAGGTCGCGAAATTGACTTGCTGTCCCGTTTTCTGTTTTGCGTCCTCTGGTAGGTTAGGATAAGGGGTAGCTCTAAGCGTGTACACAGAGAGTGTACACAGTGTACACAGAGTTTACAGAGAGTGTACACAGAGAGTGAACACAGAGAGTGTACACAGAGAGTGAACACAGTGAACACAGAGTGTACACAGAGAGTAAACACAGAGGAGACATAAACACACCAGCGGCTGGAGGTGACCCAGAACACCTGCACTAAACACCTGTGATGCAACAGAGGCTGCAGGAGAATACTCACCCCGGTCTGGTAGAAGACCCGGTAGGCGGGTGGGTGGAGGTCGCGGGCGGGTGGGTGGAGGTCGCGGGCGTGCGCGAGGAGGTCGCGGGCGTGCGCCAGGAGAGGTTCCAGGGGGTTGGGTGGAGGTACTCTGGATGAATGAGCGTACTCCGCTCCCAGGAGCGCCACAGTCCACAACCGCAGTAACACGTCCCAAGTACGCTGGTTGGACATCGTTTGAGGGAGGCTGAGGTAGTAGCTGCGTCTGTTGCTCCGTCACTCGTAGAAATGTCTCGTATTGTGGATATCTTCGAGGTAGTGTGGAAGGAAATGTTAAAAGTCTGGCAAAGCTTGGCGACGAGACGCAACCCACTTCGCACCTCTCTCTCTGATTACTCAGGTACTACTAAGCTCTCGCGGCTGGGTCGCTGCCTCTTATACCCTCGGCTGCGCGGGGTCTCAATGGAAGGGGGCGGAGCCTATTTCCTTCACTTCGAGTTTCTCAATGAACGTGAGGCGGACCCTGGCGACGGCGCATGCGCACACCACTCACCACTACTGTTTACCTTCACCTGCGGCGTGACGCCTCACACACACACACACACACGCCGCTAACCCACACATCTCGCGATTTGCCACTCCGTAACAAAATGCGACGGTTTGGACAAGACACAAACATAAAAAATCGCATTGCTAGAAATACCCACTTGCCCGTTCACCCATTGGGTATCTTAATGATGTATAGAATTCGATTCCATCTATCTATAAGAGAGAACTCTCCATCTACACGGACGAGATAACGTAGCAATTCTCCCCCCCCCCCCGTGACCCCTACATAACATATACGACGTGTTAGAACACAGTGAAGCGCCGCGACACTGACCTTCTCTATAAGGTTCACTCTCGACAGGTCGGTGGGATGATTCGGGTTCGCACGGTTCTGGTGAGGCAAAACAGTCGCATTATTTACGTTTGTGGTTAAGGAAAACAGTTGAGTTATTGACGTTTTTGGCCAGACGAAACAATTGCTAGTCGCGAGGAAATGGGGGGGGAGGGTCGAGGGGGGGGGGGGAGGTGACAAAGTGGGGGGAGGGGGGGGGAGAACGTGTGCCCAAACATCTCAATCCTTCTGCAGGAGTCGAACCCGGGACCTTTCGGCTGTGACGGCGCTGCCCATATGTGTTGCACTATTTTCTGTTGTAGTATATGTAACACGGTCAATGTTTTTCCAGGTTGTTGTGGCGAGCTCCCTGCATGTTGAAGACTTGTTCCCCCCACCCCAACCCCTTCAACTGCCCCCGCCCCTACCCTACCCCTTTTAACTGCCCCCCACCCCTTCAACCCCCCTCTCTGCCCCCCTGTCAGAAAATGTAACCAATCAGACCTCTGCATCCCTATGGACCAATCAGAGGCGGCGACTTCCAGCACAAAGCCTGATTCAGCCAATGACGGGCGAGCATCTATAGCAACACGCCCCGAGGGCCCGCCCACACGCCCACACAGGCCGCCCACACGCCCACACAGGCCGCCCACGCCTCCTAACCCCTGTCCAGGCGCCTCCTGGTGCCGCTCTGACCTTCAAGTGCCGTAGTTGGACCAGGAGACTCTGGCGTCTTGCCTCTCTGGCACTCCTTGGTCGACCCCTCCTTGGCTTGGTCCACCCCCTCCTTGGCTTGGTCCACCCCTCCTTGGCTTGGTCCACCCAGCCTTGGCTTGGTCCACCCCTCCTTGGCTTGGTCCACCCAGCCTTGGCTTGGTCCACCCCTCCTTGGCTTGGTCCACCCCCTCCTTGGCTTGGTCCACCCCTCCTTGGCTTGGTCCACCCAGCCTTGGCTTGGTCCACCCCTCCTTGGCTTGGTCCACCCCTCCTTCGTTTGGTCCACCCCTCCATGGCTTGGTCCACCCCTCCTTGGCTTGGTCCACCCCTCCTTGGCTTGGTCCACCCCTCCTTGGCTTGGTCCACCCCTCCTTGGCTTGGTCAATCCCTCCTTGGCTTGGTCCACTCGTCCTTGGCTTGGTCAACGCTCCTTGGCTTGGCCCACACCTCCCTGGCTTGACCCACACCTCCCTGGCTTGGCCCACACTTCCCTGGCTTAGCCCACACCTCCCTGGCTTAGCTCACACCTCCCTGGCTTGGCCCACACCTCCATGGCTTGGCCCACACCTCCCTGGCTTTGCCCACACCTCCCTGGCTTGGCCCACACCTCCCTGGCTTGACCCACACCTCACTGGCTTGGCCCACACCTCCCTGGCTTGGCCTACACCTCTCTGGCTTGGCCCACACCTCTCTGGCTTGGCCCACACCTCTTTGGCTTGGCCCACACCTCCCTGGCTTGGCCCACACCTCCTTGGCTTGGCCCACACCTCCATGGCTTGACCCCACACCTCCCTGGCTTGGCCCACACCTCCATGGCTTGACCCACACCTCCCTGGCTTGGCCCACACTTCCCTGGCTTGGTCCACACCTCCCTGGCTTGGTCCACACCTCCGTGGCTTGGCCCACACCTCCCTGGCTTGGCCCACATTTCCCTGGCTTCGTCCACACCTCCCTGGCTTGGCCCACACTTCCCTGGCTTGGCCCACACCTCCCTGGCTTGGCCCACACCTCCCTAGCTTGGCCCACACCTCCCTGGCTTGGCCCACACCTCCCTAGCTTGGCCCACACCTCCCTGGCTTGGCCCACACCTCCCTGGCTTGGCCCACACCTCCCTGGCTTGGCCCACACCTCCCTGGCTTGACCCACACCTCCCTGGCTTGGCCCACACCTGCTGTAACAGTCAAAGTGGTGATGGGGCTTTACATGTAAGATGTCTGGGGTCTTGTGGCCGGGTCTAATTGACAAAATATATTGGTCCTCTTCACTGGGAACCTCCCTCCCTGGGGTGCTCGCTGGGGGTGGCTTGTGGTGCTCGCTGGGGGAGGCTTGTGGTGCTCGCTGGGGGTGGCTTGTGGTGCTCGCTGGGGGTGGCTTGTGGTGCTCGCTGGGGGAGGCTTGTGGTGCTCGCTGGGGGTGGCTTGGGGTGCTCGCTGGGGGTGGCTTGTGGTGCTCGCTGGGGGTGGCTTGTGGTGCTCGCTGGGGGTGGCTTGGGGTGCTCGCTGGGGGTGGCTTGTGGTGCTCGCTGGGGGAGGCTTGTGGTGCTCGCTGGGGGTGGCTTGTGGTGCTCGCTGGGGGTGGCTTGGGGTGCTCGCTGGGGGAGGCTTGTGGTGCTCGCTGGGGGAGGCTTGTGGTGCTCGCTGGGGGTGGCTTGGGGTGCTCGCTGGGGGAGGCTTGTGGTGCTCGCTGGGGGTGGCTTGGGGTGCTCGCTGGGGGAAGCTTGTGGTGCTCGCTGGGGGTGGCTTGGGGTGCTCGCTGGGGGAGGCTTGTGGTGCTCGCTGGGGGTGGCTTGGGGTGCTCGCTGGGGGTGGCTTGTGGTGCTCGCTGGGGGAGGCTTGTGGTGCTCGCTGGGGGTAGCTTGGGGTGCTCGCTGGGGGAGGCTTGTGGTGCTCGCTGGGGGAGGCTTGTGGTGCTCGCTGGGGGTGGCTTGGGGTGCTCGCTGGGGGAGGCTTGTGGTGCTCGCTGGGGGTGGCTTGGGGTGCTCGCTGGGGGAGGCTTGTGGTGCTCGCTGGGGGTGGCTTGGGGTGCTCGCTGGGGGAGGCTTGTGGTGCTCGCTGGGGGTGGCTTGGGGTGCTCGCTGGGGGTGGCTTGTGGTGCTCGCTGGGGGAGGCTTGTGGTGCTCGCTGGGGGTGGCTTGGGGTGCTCGCTGGGGGAGGCTTGTGGTGCTCGCTGGGGGTGGCTTGGGGTGCTCGCTGGGGGTGGCTTGTGGTGCTCGCTGGGGGTGGCTTGGGGTGCTCGCTGGGGGTGGCTTGTGGTGCTCGCTGGGGGTGGCTTGTGGTGCTCGCTGGGGGAGGCTTGTGGTGCTCGCTGGGGGTGGCTTGTGGTGCTCGCTGGGGGTGGCTTGGGGTGCTCGCTGGGGGAGGCTTGTGGTGCTCGCTGGGGGTGGCTTGTGGTGCTCGCTGGGGGTGGCTTGGGGTGCTCGCTGGGGGTGGCTTGTGGTGCTCGCTGGGGGTGGCTTGTGGTGCTCGCTGGGGGTGGCTTGTGGTGCTCGCTGGGGGTGGCTTGTGGTGCTCGCTGGGGGTGGCTTGGGGTGCTCGCTGGGGGAGGCTTGTGGTGCTCGCTGGGGGAGGGTTGGGGTGCTCGCTGGGGGAGGCTTGGGGTGCTCGCTGGGGGAGGCTTGGGTGCTCGCTGGGGGAGGCTTGTGGTGCTCGCTGGGGGAGGGTTGGGGTGCTCGCTGGGGAGGCTTGGGGTGCTCGCTGGGGGAGGCTTGGGTGCTCGCTGGGGGAGTCTTAGGGTGCTCGCTGGGGGAGGGTTGGGGTGCTCGCTGGGGGAGGGTTGTGGTGCTCGCTGGGGGGTGACTTGGGGTGCTCGCTGGGGGACGCTTGTGGTGCTCGCTGGGGGAGGGTTGGGGTGCTCGCTGGGGGAGGCTTGGGTGCTCGCTGGGGGAGGCTTGTGGTGCTCGCTGGGGGAGGGTTGGGGTGCTCGCTGGGGAGGCTTGGGGTGCTCGCTGGGGGAGGCTTGGGTGCTCGCTGGGGGAGTCTTAGGGTGCTCGCTGGGAGAGGGTTGGGGTGCTCGCTGGGGGAGGGTTGTGGTGCTCGCTGGGGGGTGACTTGGGGTGCTCGCTGGGGGAGTCTTAGGGTGCTCGCTGGGGGAGGGTTGGGGTGCTCGCTGGGGGAGGGTTGGGGTGCTCGCTGGGGGGGGGGCTTGTGGTCCTCGCTGGGGGAGGGTTGGGGTGCTCGCTGGGGGAGGCTTGTGGTGCTCGCTGGAGGAGGGTTGGGGTGCTCGCTGGGGGAGGGTTGAGGTGCTCGTTGGGGGAGGGTTGGGGTGCTCGCTGGGGGAGGTTTGTGGCGATTGCTGGAGGAGGGTTGGGGTGCTCGCTGGGGCAGGCTTATGGTGCTCGCTGGAGGAGGGTTGGGGTGCTCGCTGGGGGAGGCTTGGGGTGCTCGCTGGGGAAGGGTTGGGGTGCTCGCTGGGGGAGGGTTGGGGTGCTCGCTGGGGGAGGCTTGTGGTGCTCGCTGGAGGAGGGTTTGGGTGCTCGCTGGGGGAGGCTTGTGGTGCTCGCTGGAGGAGGGTTGGAATGCTCGCTGGGGGAGGCTTGTGGTGCTCGCTGGGGGAGGCTTGGGGTGTTCGCTGGGGGAGGCTTGGGGTGCTCGCTGGGGGAGGCTTGGGGTGCTCGCTGGGGGAGGCTTGTGGTGCTCGCTGGGGGAGGCTTGGGGTGTTCGCTGGGGGAGGCTTGGGGTGCTCGCTGGGGGAGGCTTGGGGTGTTTGCTGGGGGAGGCTTGTGGTGCTCCCTTGGGGAGGCTTGAGGTGTTCGCTGGGGGAAGCTTGGGGTGTTTGCTGGGAGTGGTTTGGGGTGCTCGCTGGGGGAGGCTTGGGGTGTTTGCTGGGGGAGGCTTGTGGTGCTCGCTGGGGGAGGCTTGGGGTGCTCGCTGGGGGAGGCTTGGGGTGCTCGCTGGGGGAGGCTTGGGGTGTTTGCTGGGGGAGGCTTGTGGTGCTCCCTGGGGGAGGCTTGAGGTGTTCGCTGGGGGAGGCTTGGGGTGTTTGCTGGGGGAGGCTTGGGGTGCTCGCTGGGGGAGTCTTGGGGTGCTCGCTGGGGGAGGCTTGGGGTGTTTGCTGGGGGAGGCTTGGGGTGCTCGCTGGGGGTGGCTTGTGGTGCACGCTGGGGAAGGCTTGGGGTGCTCGCTGGGGGTGGCTTAGGGTGCTCGCTGTGGGTGGCTTGGGGTGCTCGCGGGGGGAGGCTTGATGTGCTCGCTGGGGGTGGCTTGGGGTGCTCGCTGGGGGGGCTTGGGGTGCACGCTGGGGGTGGCTTGGGGTGCACGCTGGGGGTGGCTTGGGGTGCTCGCTGGGGGTGGCTTGGGGTGCTCGCTGTGGGAGGC
This sequence comes from Procambarus clarkii, assembly GCF_040958095.1. Classification (NCBI taxonomy): domain Eukaryota; kingdom Metazoa; phylum Arthropoda; class Malacostraca; order Decapoda; family Cambaridae; genus Procambarus; species Procambarus clarkii. The sequence goes on along the minus strand of NC_091168.1, from coordinate 34,290,859 downwards.
TTGGGGTGCACGCTGGGGGTGGCTTGGGGTGCTCGCTGGGGGAGGCTTGGGGTGCTCGCTGGGGGTGGCTTGGGGTGCTCGCTGGGGGAGGCTTGGGGTGTTCGCTGGGGGAGGCTTGTGGTGCTCGCTGGGGGTGGCTTGGGGTGCTCGCTGGGGGAGGCTTGGGGTGCACGCTGGGGGTGGCTTGGGGTGCTCGCTGGGGGAGGCTTGGGGTGCACGCTGGGGGTGGCTTGGGGTGCTCGCTGGGGGAGGCTTGGGGTGCTCGCTGGGGGAGGCTTGGGGTGCTCGCTGGGGATGGCTTGTGGTGCTCGCTGGGGGAGGCTTGGGGTGCTCGCTGGGGGAGGCTTGTGGTGCTCGCTGGGGGTGGCTTGGGGTGTTTGCTGGGGGAGGCTTGGGGTATTTGCTGGGGGAGGCTTGTGGTGCTCGCTGGGGGAGGCTTGGGGTGCTCGCTGGGGGAGGCTTGGTGTGCTCGCTGGGGGAGGCTTGGGGTGCTCGCTGGGGGTGGGTTGGGGTGCTCGCTGGGGGAGGCTTGTGGTGCTCGCTGGGGGAGGCTTGGGGTGCTCGCTGGGGGAGGCTAGGGGTGCTCGCTGGGGGTGGCTTGGGGTGCTCGCTGGGGGAGGCTTGGGGTGCTCGCTGGGGGAGGCTTGTGGTGCTCGCTGGGGGAGGCTTGGGGTGCTCGCTGAGGGAGGCTTGTGGTGCTCGCTGGGGGAGGCTTGGGGTGCTCGCTGGGGGTGGCTTGGGGTGGCTTGGGGTGCTCGCTAGGGGAGGCTTGGGGTGCTCGCTGGGGGAGGCTTGGGGTGCTCGCTGGGGGAGGCTTGGGGTGCTCGCTGGGGGAGGCTTGTGGTGCTCGCTGGGGGAGGCTTGGGGTGCTCGCTGGGGGTGGCTTGGGGTGCACGCTGGGGGTGGCTTGGGGTGCTCGCTGGGGGAGGCTTGGGGTGCTCGCTAGGGGAGGCTTGGGGTGCTCGCTGGGGGAGGCTTGGTGCTCGCTGGGGGTGGCTTGTGATGCTCGCTGGGGGAGGCTTGGGGTGCTCGCTGGGGGAGGCTTGTGGTGCTCGCTGGGGGTGGCTTGGGTGCTCGCTGGGGGAGGCTTGGGGTGCACGCTGGGGGTGGCTTGGGGTGCTCGCTGGGGGAGGCTTGGGGTGCTCGCTGGGGGAGGCTTGGGGTGCTCGCTGGGGATGGTTTGTGGTGCTCGCTGGGGGAGGCTTGGTGTGCTCGCTGGGGGAGGCTTGTGGTGCTCGCTGGGGGTGGCTTGGGGTGTTTGCTGGGGGAGGCTTGGGGTGTTTGCTGGGGGAGGCTTGTGATGCTCGCTGGGGGAGGCTTGGGGTGCTCGCTGGGGGTGGCTTGGGGTGCTCGCTGGGGGTGGCTTGTGGTGCTCGCTGGGGGAGGCTTGGGGTGCTCGCTGGGGGTGGCTTGGGGTGCTCGCTGGGGGAGGCTTGGGGTGCTCGCTGGGGGAGGCTTGGGGTGCTCGCTGGGGGAGTCTTGGGGTGCTCGCTGGGGGTGGCTTGGGGTGGTCGCTGGGGAAGGCTTGGGGTGCTCGCTGGGGGAGGCTTGGGGTGCTCGCTGGGGGAGGCTTGGGGTGCTCGCTGGGGGAGGCTTGGGGTGCTTGCTGGGGGAGGCTTGTGGTGCTCGCTGGGGGAGGCTTGGGGTTACGAACCCTCTCCAAGTGTTGAGTGAGCGTGTGGTCCAATACGACTGTAAGAGTGAGACTGCACAATAGGCTCCGCTGGGATAGCATGTTCCCCCTACTGCTGGGTCGGAAGCAATTGGCTGAGCCTTGGTCGTTACCCACGGGACACCAGCCACGGTAATGGCCTCGCCTCGCTCAGCCAGGCCTCGAACAAGACGCCTTATGGCAGAACTCTTCGAACCAGCGTCCAAGATTATCTCCCCTCGTTAGAAAACAGCCTATCAGTCCATGCCTCAAATTGTAGAGGCCTAGAGAGAGGCTGCCCCAAGGGTGTGTGTGGCCAGGCTCTGGTCGCCATTTAGGCCTATGACCCCTGTGTCAGGGTCAGGGGGGCCTCTGGGGGCAGCTGAGGGCTGGGTGCCGCTGGCAGTATAGAGGTAGAGTGCAACCCGCCCTCCTAATACAGCCTCGTATTTTGACTTACACTCCACCTAACGCCAAAAATCGTCGTGTTAGAAAATGGTAACTGGGCGCGAAATTGATACACTGTCCCGTTTTCTGTTCTGGGTCCTCTGGTAGGTTAGGCTAAGGGCACTTTAGTACGACAGTTTCTTGACGTTGGGGCACATTAGGAGGACTGACTGCAATGTGTATTGGGTTCCTGGGCGCCGAGTGTGTGGGTTGTTCAGCGAGGCAGATATAACAAGCAGTGATCCTGGATCACATCGTTACCATACACAGTGTCTGTCCGTGTTTCAAAACACCTCGAATGTTGCCAGTTCCATTGCCTAATAGGAAACATGTCCAGAGGGATTGTATTATTTAATAAACTTGCTAATCAAATTCCGTATCAATGGCGCCCCTAGTTGCCATAATAGGGAGCGAGTATATTAAGGCCCTCCACCATCTTCACGTTATCTTGAGATGATTTCGGGGCTTTAGTGTCCCCGCGGCCCGGTCCTCGACCAGGCCTCCACCCCCAGGAAGCAGCCCGTGACAGCTGACTAACACCCAGGTACCTATTTTACTGCTAGGTAACAGTGCTCGCCGGCGCCCGGGATCGAACCCGGGACCACAGGATCACAAGTCCAATGTGCTGTCCGCTCGGCCGACCATCTCTTGATGTTATTAATAATTTTCCATTAAATATCAATTAATCCCTCCTCGTCTTCATGAACAGGTGTGGGACGAGTTTCAGAGCCAGTTACTGTTGTCTCAGTACAACAGTACAACAGTACAACAGTAGCCTACAGTAGCCTACAGTAGCCTACAGTATGCCAAACAGTTTCCGCCAGACTGATTGGCTTGCTCCGTGACCAATCACAAGTAATTATCAAAGGATCAGAGTAATTACAAACAATATCAGAGTTATCAAAAGTGTAACTTTCCTCTCCCCGGCCGAGGTGGTGGCGGCCATAGTTAACTACGAGGACCCGGGCCTCTGTCACCCTCTCAACAGCCTCGTTAGACTCTGGGGTTAATATGATGAAGTGTTATATCTCCCGTGGTATATCTGCTGGCACTTATATCCACAATGATATATACCTCTCTAGCCTGGTCCACACCTCCCTGGCTTGGTCCACACCTCCCTGGCTTGGTCCACACCTCCCTGGCTTGGTCCACATCTCCCTGGCTTGGTCCACACCTCCCTGGCTTGGTCCACACCTCTCTGGCCTGGTCCTCACCTCCCTGGCTTGGTCCACACCTCTCTGGCCTGGTCCTCACCTCCCTGGCTTGGTCCACACCTCCCTGGCTTGGTCCACACCTGCATGTCTTGGTCCACACCTCCCTGGCTTGGTCCACACCTCCTTAGCTTGGTCCACACCTCCCTGGCTTGGTCCACATCTCCCTGGTCTGGTCCACACCTCCCTGGCTTGGTCCACACCTCCCTGGCTTGGTCCACACCTGCATGGCTTGGTCCACACCACCCTGGCTTGGTCCACACCTCCCTGGCTTGGTCCACATCTCCCTGACTTGGTCCACACCTCCCTGGCTTGGTCCACACCTGCATGGCTTGGTCCACACCTCCCTGGCTTGGTCCACACCTCCCTGACTTGGTCCACACCTCTCTGGATTGGTCCACACCTCCCTGGCCTGGTCCACACCTCCCTGGCCTGGTCCACACCTTCCTGGCCTCGTCCACACCTCCCTGGCCTGGTCCACACCTCCCTGGCTTGGTCCACACCTTCCTAGCCTGGTCCACACCTTCCTAGCCTGGTCCACACCTCCCTGGCTTGGTCCACACCTCCCTGGCTTGGTCCACACCTTCCTAACCTGGTCCACACCTTCCTGGCTTGGTCCACACCTCCCTGGCTTGGTCCACACATTCCTGGCCTGGTCCACACCTCCCTGGCTTGGTTCACACCTCTCTGGCTTGGTCCACACCTCCCTGGCTTGGTTCACACCTTCCTGGCTTGGTCCACACCTCCCTGGCCTGGTCCACACCGCCCTGGCCTGGTCCACACCTCCCTGGCTTGGTCCACACCTCCCTGGCTTGGTTCACACCTTCCTGGCTTGGTCCACACCTCCCTGGCCTGGTCCACACCGCCCTGGCCTGGTCCACACCTGCCTGGCTTGGTCCACACCTCCCTGGCTTGGTCCACACCTGCCTGGCTTGGTTCACACCTTCCTGGCTTGGTCCACACCTGCCTGGCTTGGTCCACACCTCCCTGGCTTGGTCCACACCTCCCTGGCTTGGTCCACACCTCCCTGGCTTGGTTCACACCTTCCTGGCTTGGTCCACACCTCCCTGGCCTGGTCCACACCGCCCTGGCCTGGTCCACACCTGCATGGCTTGGTCCACACCTCCCTGGCTTGGTCCACACCTCCCTGGCTTGGTTCACACCTTCCTGGCTTGGTCCACACCTCCCTGGCCTGGTCCACACCGCCCTGGCATGGTCCACACCTGCCTGGCTTGGTCCACACCTGCCTGGCTTGGTCCAAACCTCCCTGACTTGGTCCACACCTTCCTGGCTTGGTCCACACCTCCCTGGCCTGGTCCACACCTCCCTGGCCTGGTCCACACCTCCCTGGCTTGGTCCACACCTTCCTGGCTTGGTCCTCACCTTCCTGGCTTGGTCCACACCTTCCTGGCCTGGTCCACTGCTCCCTGGCTTGGTCCACACCTCCCTGGCTTGGTCCACACCTCCCTGCCCTAGTCCACACCTCCCTGGCTTGGTCCACACCTCCCTGGCTTGGTTCACTGCTCTCTGGCTTGGTCCACTGCTCCCTGGCTTGGTCCACACCTCTCTGGCTTGGTCTACGCCTCCCTGGCTTGGTCCACACATCCCTGGCTTAGTCCACACCTCCCTGGCTTGGTTTACAACCTCCCTGGCTTGGTCCACACCTCCCTGGCCTGGTCCACACCTCCCTGGCTTGGTCCACACCTGCCTGGCTTGGTCCACACCTCTCTGGCTTGGTCCACGCCTCCCTGGCTTGGTCCACACCTCCCTGGCTTAGTCCACACCTCCCTGGCTTGGTCTACAACCTCCCTGGCTTGGTCCACACCTCCCTGGCCTGGTCCACACCTCCCTGGCTTGATCCACACCTCCCTGGCTTGGTCCACACTTCCCAGGCCTGGTCCACACCTCCCTGGCCTGGTCCACACCTCCCTGGCCTGGTCCACACCTCCCTGGCCTGGTCCACACTTCCCTGGCTTGGTCCACACCTCCCTGGCGTAGTCCACACCTCCCTGGCCTGGTCCACCCCTCCCTGGATTGGCTAGGTGTGGGGGACACAGGTGTGTGGGACGCAGGTGTGGAGGAGACAGGTGTGGTGTTCCCGGGCACAAGAGCGGTGAGGGAGGCCGGATACAAGATGGCTACAGGGGCCGGGCGTCAGGCGAGAGAGGCAGCCGGATACAAGATGGCTCCGGGGCCAGCTGTGGGTACTGGGGCAGCCAGTTCCTTGACGGGCACAGGGGCGGGTGGTGCCCGGGCACGCTGCTCTACCCGCCTGCCCACGCCCAGGTGTGTAGAGGCACAGGTGTGTGCCAGCCACATCTGTCAAACTCCATATACCTTCTCGTTTTACACTTGTGCTCCCTTGCACAGTCCTCATACTATGAGGCAACTTTGTCCTCATATCCCAGCTCCTTGTCCTCATACCCCAGCTCCTTGTCCCCATATCCCAGCTCCGTGTCCTCATACCCCAGCTCCTTGTCCTCATATCCCAGCTCCTTGTCCTCATACCCCAGCTCCTTGTCCTCATATCCCAGCTCCTTGTCCTCATATCCCGGCTCCTTGTCCTCATACCCCAGCTCCTTGTCCTCATATCCCAGCTCCTTGTCCTCATATCCCAGCTCCTTGTCCTCATATCCCAGCTCCTTGTCCTCATACCCCAGCTCCTTGTCCTCATATCCTAGCTCCTTGTCCTCATATCCCAGCTCCTTGTCCTCATATCCCAGCTCCTTGTCCTCATATCCCAGCTCCTTGTCCTCATATCCCAGCTCCTTGTCCTCATATCCCAGCGTCTTGTCCTCATATCCCAGTTTCTTATACTCATATCCCAGCTCATTGCCCTCATATCCCAGCTCCTTATCCTCATATCCCAGCTCCTTATCCTCATATGCCAGCTCCTTGTCCTCCTATCCCAGCTCCTTGTCCTCATACCCCAGCTCCGTATCCTCATATCCCAGCTCCTTGTCCTCATATCCCAGCTCCCTGTCCTCATATCCCAGCTTCTTGTCCTCATATCCCAGCTCCGTATCCTCATATCCCAGCTCCTTGTCCTCATGTTCCTTCCACATGCAATATAACCATTAAATATTGGAAGTGTTAAGTACTGAAGTGTAGAGTACAGTTTTCAGTAAACCACGCAGAGAAAGGTAAACCAAGGGACAATAGTATCTCATTTGACACATTAACCACCTTAACAACAGTAGAGAGCCACACACACACTTCTTATTTAGTACTAATAATACAAAGTATTAATAAATACTGAGGTATTTATTCATATTAATGTAAAGTCAACCTAACTCAACTTTACCAAACGGATCGTAGTGTATAACTCAGGCGTAGCCTATCCTTCCCTAACACAGCCTAGCCTAATCATACCTATCTTTGATTAACATATCTATCCAAACCGAAATTGAACAAGTTTACTTTCCAACCTGTACATGGCTATCCTAACGTGATGTCTCCTGCCTATATGTAACACAGCGTATTATGTCCTGTCCCAGTGCAAAGTATCCTATCCTATCCTAAGATAATAAAAATAATGATTTTATTCATAAAATATACATGGAACTTTTCTCAGAGATACATTTGAAAGTACAGGAGCTGAATATTAAATACAGCCACTAATGCGCAGAGCATTTCTGGCAAAACTTAACATAATAATTTGTTTCTATTTAAAGATATAATGGTTTATTAAACGAGAACATTTGTGAACCTGTTCATGAACATCAGCAAGGGATATACAATATAAAGGTTATATTTAATAATGAAAGGCATAGACTATTTCATTATAGAATCTGTAGTTTTAGCAACAGTACAGAATTAGTACTTAACATTAGCAATAACAGAATAAACATCAAAATTGACATAAAGATTCATTTATTAAAACCGCAAGAATGTTAAAGCATTTCTGGCATAACTTAAAATAAGTCAGTTAAATTATTTATCGATTAATATATATGACTTGAATAATTAATTTAACAAAATACATGCAATAAATAGATGACAATGATGAAAAGCATAGGCATACATTCTTAGTATGTAAAATTTACAATAACTAACACACAAAAATATATATTTTTGGACAAGGAAATGTGAATTAAATTTGTTACATGATGTTAAGTAAATATTTCTTAGTTTCTCTTTTAAACTGGTTGGGGGACGTAGAGATTTTAATCAAAATTGAGAGATCATTAACAAATTTCAGGTCCTTGATTTGCATAACATTTCTGCTTTGATTCTCACTCTAGGAATATATAATATATATTTGTTTCTACTGTGGTGCCTATGAGTTCTGTTGTAGTCGCCTAGGAAACGTTTGAAGTCAGGATTTGTTCAGTTCGTTCAGAGTTTTGTAAATACTGAGCACACTAGAGTGAGTGGAAAGAGTTGATATTTAACGTATTCAAGCAATGCAGTAAGGGTGTCGAGTGATGTCTCGATGCGTTACATATAGGTGCTTGCTACAGTTCCGATTGCTGATTTATGCTGATTAATGATGGGTCAAAGGCTAACGTAATCTTAATCTAACCTAACCTGGCTAACGTAATCTTAATCTAACCTAACCTGGCTAACGTAATCTTAATCTAACCTAACCTGGCTAACGTAATCTTAATCTAACCTAACCTGGCTAACGTAATCTTAATCTAACCTAACCTGGCTAACGTAATCTTAATCTAACCTAACCTAACTTGACAGCATGCCTCAGCTCCGAGAAAGTGACCTCAACCAAATGTTGGCGATGAATGTTCACGGATCTGTGAGAAAATAACTACACTATATATACATATTATGCCACAATGGCTCCAGCATATTACAATAGCCCTGATCCAACACACTCTGACTATCAACGTATTTTTTGGGGAGGAATATCTGCAGAACATAATAATATCAACCGCTTGTTTGGTCATGGGATGGCCCAACACACGTGAGGGATCATAGCCTCGCCTATTTAAGCCAGATGCAACAAAGAATACTGAGAGGACTTGGCGCTCAATTCCTGCCACTCTGCAGCTCTTGATTCATTTTTCATAAGAAATTTATATAACAATGACGTTGTGTAACAATGCGGATATGATGTATGATTTATTTGGAATTTAAATGGATAATAAGGCATAGGTTTAGCACAAAGTATATCCCACGACAGCATTCAATTTGTGACTCACTAGTATTACGTTTTCTACGGCGACTATAAGACTTTCATTACATTCGAACATTGCACTAACTTATAAATATGTTCAATGCGAAAAGGTATATGTAGTTTTTTCTAATTCACTGAATGGTTCTAACTGCAGTAATCTAGAGGCGTCGTAGGTGTTTTATGAAACTCTAAGTCATTTGGTTGGCCTAAATGTAGCGTTATATTTCATTGTGTCGGGGGACAGGCAGCCAGTTTATATATACAGCACATGTTAGGCTTATATCGAGGTTTCCCTCTTCCATAGGGTAGAATTACTGCCCCCCAGGATGTAACCCCACAACATGCTGACTACTACTGGGGCCCTATATAGAATAGCGTACTGTTTTCTGTGTAACTTTGAATTATTGAATACCAACTAAAATTATATATAGCGTATAAATGCGTTATATTGGTGACAAGCAGGTGACGCTATATTGGTGCGCAAGCAGGGTGTTATATATAGCACCAAGCGGTGTGCTATATATAGCACCAAGCAGTGTGCTATGGAGCAGGGTGCTATATGTAGCACCAAGCAGTGTGCTATGGAGCAGGGTGCTATATGTAGCACCAAGCAGTGTGCTATGGAGCAGGGTGCTATATATAGCACCAAGCAGTGTGCTATGGAGCAGGGTGCTATATATAGCACCAAGCAGTGTGCTATGGAGCAAGGTGCGCAAGCAGGGTCACGTGCACAAACGCTATGTCGGTGACAAGCAGCGGCCCCGCCCCACACACAGAACACTGGGTAGCAAAACCAAAAACTCGGCCCTCAGCTAAAACGCAAAGGTCATCCGGTGCCCCCCGGCAGAGCAGATGCCAGCCGCCCACCACGGCCGAGATCTTTGCAACACCCTCCTGCATTTATGCAAAGCCTCTCGTGATAAATAACTGAGATGTTTACACTGTTCGTCTATTTACAGTTAAAAATTAACAAATGAGAGCTCAAGACTTGCAGGCCATATACCCACGAAGTTCAGGCCTGTAAGCTCTATATATATCTCCATAATATCTGCATTGTAGGGCACTTTAATTTTAGCAAAATAAACTGGACAAATAAAGAAAGAAATCCAATCTGTGTTTTTGGCAGTCGATGATTGTATTGTTAAATCTTGTGCAACCCACAACAGTTGTCTATCTCCTGGGTACCTACTTACTGCTAGGTAAACAGGTGCATTAGGTGTAAGGAAACGCGCCCAAACGTCTCCCTCTGGCCAGGAATCAAACTCTGGCCCAATCGGTTGTGAACCGACTGTAATAACAACTTCTTGGCTACATGGTTGTCACATCAATGCGAATTTAACCACGTTAATACAGACATAAATACTGACTTGCCTCCGCCAGCACTCTGATGGAGTCCCAGCACTCTGATGTCCTTCCACAGACAGTGGTGTATGGGTTCAGGTGGGTTGAACCCGGTTGTGGCGCAGTGGTTAGCGGTCAGAACTGTGATACCACAGACTTTAGCTCGATTCCCTCTAGCGAGAGTCCACCCAGGAAGCAGCCCGTCCTCATAAACAATTGCTAAATGCTCACTAATCCAACAGCTGCACAATACACACGAGTCACAACTGATGACGTTCGAACTGTTTTCAAATTCCACCTCTAAACGCTAAAGTGAGGGGTAGACCTGCATTATGATCCGAGCTAACAGGGTTATTCGTGCGAGCCCGCTACATGAACGATACAAGATACGACAGTGCTATACACAATAGACATATGAAACAGAAGCTTAAGTAAACGACAGTTGTTGTTGATGTAGGGGCGACGACGATCATGGGGTCGGATGCGCCCCGGCGTACCCGTGAAGGGTTAATCGCGAAGTCCGGAAAGGTGAAACGCCAAGCCTAATCTCGAAACGAGTGACGCCAATCACTGGAAACTAATATGCCTTGCCGCAAAGAAACGCAAACAGGCAGATGATTGGGGAGCCCCAGGAGTCCCTCAGGGTGACAAGCACCAGCCCCGCCACAGAGAACACTGGGTAGCAAAACCAAAAACTCGGCCCTCAGCTAAAACGCAAAAGTCATCCAATGCCCTCCGGCAGAGCAGAGGTCGGCCAGCGACCACGACTGAGGGCACACCAGGAGCCCACCAAGACCCGCCAACCCCCGGCACCTCTCGGCCAAGCCGGCGCCGGACACCGTCACCCCGCCGGGAGAACCAGCCAGAACACGTGAAAAAACATCTATCAACAATCCGCTGACCCAAGGGAATATGTGCGTCAGGCGTCGTACAAACCGGACCCTTGAAGAGGAATGACAAACGGCAGTAGCAAATCCAAAATCGCAAAATAGAACGTGATCCGGCGGCGTCCAGACGTCCGCTCGGCGTCAGAGTTGAACCAAGAGTCCTCCTACACTATACGACAGCCTTCGAGAGTTGTTGATGATTTAGGAGCGACAACGATCGTACAGCCTTCGGGAGGTGCTCTCACCGCTCCTCTTTGTATACGACGCCTCGTCACCCAAACTCATTTACCGTTTTCTCTGATAAATCTTAATTATAGAAAACTGGAATAGCATGCAGTCGACTCTTATATAACACTAGTTATGTCCCTGGAAAGCGGCGTGTTATATAAAATCGTAACATATAAATATATTGTGGTACCATTTATAACCATTTATAACAATTTATAACCATTTAGAGGTTGATAGGCCTTAAGTCCAACACCAAACGAAGTCGTTAGTGGTACGAAAAGATTACGAGGCAGGCAATAGTACTGGCATTTAAAGAAGTTTGACTACAGCCAATTGTCCTGTATAATGAGGTCTCTTAATGTGCAGGCCTGACACAACATACACCGTAGGTCACTACCACAACATACACAGTAAGTCACCACCACAACATACACAGTAAGTCACCACCACAACATACACCGTAGGACACCACCACAACATACACCGTAGGTCACCACCACAACATACACCGTAGGTCACCACCACAACATACACAGTAAGTCACCACCACAACATACACAGTAAGTCACCACCACAACATACACCGTAGGACACCACCACAACATACACCGTAGGTCACCACCACAACATACACCGTAGGTCACCACCACAACATACACCGTAGGTCACCACTACAACATACACCGTAGGTCACCACCACAACATACACCGTAGGACACCACCACAACATACACCGTAGCTCACCACTACAACATACACCGTAGGTCACTACCACAACATACACCGTAGGTCACCACCACAACATACACAGTAAGTCACCACCACAACATACACAGTAAGTCACCACCACAACATACACCGTAGGACACCACCACAACATACACCGTAGGTCACCACCACAACATACACCGTAGGTCACCACTACAACATACACCGTAGGTCACCACCACAACATACACCGTAGGTCACCACTACAACATACACCGTAGGACACCACCACAACATACACCGTAGCTCACCACTACAACATACACCGTAGGACACCACCACAACATACACCGTAGCTCACCACTACAACATACACCGTAGGTCACCACCACAACATACACCGTAGGTCACTACCACAACAAACACCGTAGGTCACTACCACAACATACACCGTAGGTCACCACCACAACATACACAGTAAGTCACCACCACAACATACACAGTAAGTCACCACCACAACATACACCGTAGGACACCACCACAACATACACCGTAGGTCACCACCACAACATACACCGTAGGTCACCACCACAACATACACCGTAGGTCACCACTACAACATACACCGTAGGTCACCACCACAACATACACCGTAGGACACCACCACAACATACACCGTAGGTCACCACCACAACATACACCGTAGGTCACCACTACAACATACACCGTAGGTCACCACCACAACATACACCGTAGGTCACCACTACAACATACACCGTAGGACACCACCACAACATACACCGTAGCTCACCACTACAACATACACCGTAAGTCACCACCACAACATACACCGTAGGTCACTACCACAACATACACCATAGGTCACTACCACAACATACACCGTAGGTCACCACCACAACATACACCGTAGGACACCACCACAACATACACCGTAGATCACCACCACAACATACACCGTAGGACACCACCACAACATACACCGTAGGTCACCACTACAACATACACCGTAGGTCACCACCACAACATACACCGTAGGACACCACCACAACATACACCGTAGGACACCACCACAACATACACCGTAGGTCACCACCACAACATACACCGTAGGTCACCACTACAACATACACCGTAGGTCACCACCACAACATACACCGTAGGACACCACCACAACATACACCTTAGGTCACCACTACAACATACACCGTAGGACACCAACACAACATACACCGTAGGTCACCACTACAACATACACCGTAGGACACCAACACAACATACACCGTAGGTCACCACTACAACATACACCGTAGGACACCAACACAACATACACCGTAGGACACCAACACAACATACACCGTAGGACACCAACACAACATACACCGTAGGACACCAACACAACATACACCGTAGGACACCAACACAACATACACCGTAGGACACCAACACAACATACACCGTAGGACACCAACACAACATACACCGTAGGACACCAACACAACATACACCGTAGGACACCAACACAACATACACCGTAGGTCACCACCACAACATACACCGTAGGTCACCACTACAACATACACCGTAGGTCACCACCACAACATACACCGTAGGACACCACCACAACATACACCGTAGGACACCAACACAACATACACCGTAGGTCACCACTACAACATACACCGTAGGACACCAACACAACATACACCGTAGGTCACCACTACAACATACACCGTAGGACACCACCACAACATACACCGTAGGTCACCACTACAACATACACCGTAGGACACCAACACAACATACACCGTAGGTCACCACCACAACATACACCGTAGATCACCACCACAATATACACAGTAGGACACCACCACAACATACACCGTAGGACACCAACACAACATACACCGTAGGACACCAACACAACATACACCGTAGGTCACCACCACAACATACACCGTAGATCACCACCACAATATACACAGTAGGACACCACCACAACATACACCGTAGGACACCAGCACAACATACACCGTAGGACACCACCACAACATACACCGTAGGTCACCACCACAACATACACCGTAGGACACCAACACAACATACACCGTAGGTCACCACCACCACAAACAACCCTCAGCTCGAACAAGCTTCACCAGGTGAGAGCTCTCCGTACTCACTAACAGCTAAACCCTTACCGATGACTCAGGTCGGTTGGGTTCCAGTCGATCAAGTCGGTCGCTTACGATCGCTGCCAACCCTCGCCCCGTTTTCTTTGATGATACCACTAGAGCGAGTGCCACTATTATTAAGCATAGACTTATCTCTATGTTCGCTAAATGAGGTGTTGCTCTGAGTCACGATGAAGTATAAGGTCCTATATATATACTGCCAGCTGGTATTAGAAGTCCCATATGTAGGTTTGCGAGTATTTTTAAAAGACAAATTCACCTGATATTTATGTCACTGGTTAGTTATAAGTGTTGATAGTTCAACGGCTGTATTTTGGAATAGGTAAAAAAATGCAACCAGGTCATGCCTACCCGTGCACCATCCACCCCCTATCCATCCCACCCCATCCATCCCAAGTCAACGAACTTGCTGCCCAGTACTCACATCTGGCCCCGGGAGCCCAATAGTTGTTGTTGTTGTTATAGATTCAGCTACTCGGAACAAGTTCCAAGTAGCACGGGCTATGGTGAGCCCGTAACTTACCTGGCACAGGAGCAGGGCAAGTAGCACGGGCTATAGTGAGCCCGTAGTGGACTTACCTGGCACAGGAGCAGGGCAAGTAGCACGGGCTATAGTGAGCCCGTAGTGGACTTACCTGGCACAGGAGCGGGGCAAGTAGCACGGGCTATAGTGAGCCCGTAGTGGACTTACCTGGCACAGGAGCGGGGCTGTAACTAGCCCAATAGACTCTGCAGCCTATATATATATAAGTCGATTTATTAAGACTTGAGAAGCGGGACCCCAAGAGCTGTAACTCATCCCTCGTAAATGCAACTAAGTGAGCATCATCATGTCTCCCCATTTGGTTGTGGTTGGCGGGGGAAGGGGGTTTGATGGGCAGTGGGGAGGGGGGGGATAGGAAGGGGTTAATGAATGGTTAAGTAGAGAGGATGCGGAGGTGGGGGTGGTGGTGGGGGAGCTAAGAGTTGGTTGAGAGAGGATCTGGAAGGGTCGTGTTGGGTTGAGACAACATGTTGTGGTGGGTTTACAGTGCCTCGAGGGCTTCAACCATCGCTCATCACCAAATTCTTCGTTCGCAGGAAGTCGCATGCGGCGGTGCTCCAATATTTTCGCAGGATTGGTATTCGTACTGCCAAGTTGAGTTCCAAAAGATTGAGCCAGAGACCTCTGCTGTGCGTCGTGGACTGGCTGGTGACCTTTCAAGATGAAACTACATCAGCGGAGGCTGTGGAGTTACAACTTGTGCAGGAGGACTCAGTGAGAGTCGCTCCACAGCCTAGCGAAGTGACCCAAGATATCATCCACAAGTACAGGGACACAGCGGATGGTGTGGTCAACCTCAGGTCGTTGAAGCAGCCTCGACTTGCTGGATAATTCCGAAGTCAGTGAACAAACTCAATTTATAATTTTGCCCCATGTGAGTAATTCAATTAGGTCTTATTACAGTGACCCTTATTCACTGTCACACAGGGCAAAGGATCATACACTATTTTTTCTTCCTTCTTTAAAAGGGACAAGCAAATTTAGGATAAATTGTTTGGATTTCTTATAATATACCAGATTCAATGAAATAGTTACACAGTTAATTGTACAATCAATCAAATTTTAGGCCAGGAGGTCTAAAATCTTTTACTGTTTCTCGTTCAATATTGTAGTGCTCAAGTGAATGCCATAATGGGTTCTCACAGTTTACAAGCTGAATATTCTGGTAGTGGTTCAGCCTCACTAACCCGCCAGATGGGCCTATAGCCAAGGCGAATTTGCGCAATGACTACATCACATTGTCTGGTCCGAGTTACTGTGCTGACCGCACCGGGAGAAGACCGGGCCGCGGGGACGCTAAGCCCTGAAACCATCACAAGGAAACCGTACAAATACCTATTAAAGGATAAAAAACCCACACTTTACACAAACTCTTTCGTAGCCTCCTGAGTGCTGGGTCAAGGTATGCGGTTAGGACGAAGTTGATACATCTCAACATATAATTTATTAATAAATTACGTATTATTTCAAAAGTTGCTATGGCTCTTAATACTGCAGCTTTCTTTGGAGATTTCTTAGTTCTTCTAAATCTGAAGTAATCTCTTTAATGTTTATGTTTTTAATAATTGTATTAGATAATCCAAAGTCATAATTCGTGTTATCTTTCCTGCAAGCCTAGTGGCCAGTCGATCTTTCCAACCCTAACATGGGATCCACACAAAGATTATACAATATTTAATGTCTTTGGCAAAAATCACATTCATTTAATATTACAAGCTTGTTGTTGTTCCAAGTAGCACGGGCTATGGCGAGCCCGTAGTGGACTTAATTACAAGCTACTTCAGACATTAATAGTGATGGATTATTTAAAGACTGCAGAGCACTTTTGTTTTCACAGAGTCAGTAACGTGGAAGTTTATCTGTCCAACAGAACTACTATAGTGTGAGCAGCGACGGTGCAAGAGCTGAAATATTAACGAGTGACTGGTGACAGTGGTTGTGGAGGCTGTGTTACAAGTGGTTGTGGAGGCTGTGTTACAAGTGGTTGTGAAGGCTGTGTTACAAGTGGTTGTGGAGGCTGTGTTACAAGTGGTTGTGGAGGCTGTGTTACAAGTGGTTGTGGAGGCTGTGTTACAAGTGGTTGTGAAGGCTGTGTTACAAGTGCTTGTGGAGGCTGTGTTACAAGTGGTTGTGGAGGCTGTGTTACAAGTGGTTGTGGAGGCTGTGTTACAAGTGGTTGTGAAGGCTGTGTTACAAGTGGTTGTGGAGGCTGTGTTACAAGTGGTTGTGAAGGCTGTGTTACAAGTGGTTGTGGAGGCTGTGTTACAAGTGGTTGTGGAGGCTGTGTGTTACAAGTGGTTGAGGAGGCTGTGTTACAAGTGGTTGTGGAGGCTGTGTCACAAGTGGTTGTGAAGGCTGTGTTACAAGTGGTTGTGAAGGCTGTGTGTTACAAGTGGTTGAGGAGGCTGTGTTACAAGTGGTTGTGGAGGCTGTGTTACAAGTGGTTGTGGAGGCTGTGTGTTACAAGTGGTTGAGGAGGCTGTGTTACAAGTGGTTGTGAAGGCTGTGTGTGCATCTACTAACAATAGTTACATAGAGAGGAGTTGGGTGAGGAGGCAGGCCGTCGGGAGACAGTGTGGTGAGAGAGGCTCCGAGGGCCTCCTGGAGCGCGTCCCAGACCCCAGCCAGGAAGCACAGTGCAGAATACCTCAGCTGAGAAGTTGGTTCGGGTGGGGAAGTCAGTGGACATCCACCCAGGGAGCCTACTACTAGAAGACGTCAGAAGGGTGCTTATGACATCGTAGGACATGCGGCAAGGGAGTGACGTCGGACGCAACAGCATGAAGCAGAGTGTCGGGCAGGAGCAAGGAGAAGTTCTACAACCCAGCTGACAATCTTAGTAACTTTACCCCTCCACATTTCTCCTTGAGGCTAGACGTTCCTTGGGTAACTAATAGAATCCATTATTATAATTATTGACGTTAGGATGTACTGTGATTGATTAATATTGCTGTCTGTTGATTACTGGTGCTGTGACATAATATTCATATTAATGTTGTAGCCTAATGGTGATTACTTTACGTGCTCAGAATATTCTGTTTTGAAGAATATAAGGGAGAGTAACTATTACTAGGCCTCATAGTTTTCTGTATAGATTATTGACTGTGTCAGTGGTGGTATGCACATGGATACTCCGCATTAACGTAAACTTTTAATTACTGGAAGTCAAGGACAACACATTCATAATTATTAGTGGACGAGGCTAGTGTTGCCAGTGTTCTACATATTTGTATTTATTTCTAGTAGTAAATGTCATTTTTTTTAATACTGAGGTTCATACTCCCGCTCCAATTGTATGCTCTGCCGCGCTATCTCGTATACGGGTTAAGTAAACTCAGGCTATCACTGAATACTGAGTCAAATTGGAACTATTGGAACACCTCTGCGAAGTTAAAAAAGTTCAGGATAAACGAGAGTGAGGGACTAGGCAGATAACTAGGACAGAGGTGGTCCTTAGAGGCAACATTCTTTCCTGAGAGAGAGAGACTGTACTCACCTATTTGTACTCACCTATTTGTGCTTGCGGGGGTTGAGCTTTGTCTCTTTGGTCCCGCCTCTCAACTGTCAATCAACTGGTGTACAGATTCCTGAGCCTACTAGGCTCTATCATATCCACGTTTAAAACTGTGTATGGAGTCAGCCTCCACCACATTACTGCCTAATGCATTCCATCCGTTAACTACTCTGACACTAAAAAAGTACCTTCTAACGTCCCTGTGGCTCATGTGGGTACTCAGTTTCCACCTGTGTCCCCTTGTTCGCGTACCACCCATGTTGAATAGTTTATCCTTGTTTACCCGGTCGATTCCCCTGATGATTTTGTAGGTTGTGATCATGTCTCCCCATACTCTTCTGTCTTCCAGTGTTGTAAGGTGCATTTCCCGCAGCCTTTCCTCATAACTCATGCCTCTTATTTCTGGGACTAGTCTAGTAGCATACCTTTGGACTTTTTCCAGCTTCGTCTTGTGCTTAACAAGGTACGGGCTCCATGCTGGGGCCGCATACTCCAGGATTGGTCTTACATATGTGGTGTACAAGATTCTGAATGATTCCTTACACAGGTTCCTGAACACCGTTCTGATGTTAGCCAGCCTCGCATATGCCGCAGACGTTATTCTTTTTATGTGGGCTTCAGGAGACAGGTTTGGTGTGATATCAACTCCTAGATCTTTCTCTCTGTCTGTTTCATTAAGTACTTCATCTCCTATTCTGTATCCTGTGTCTGGCCTCCTGTTTCCACTGCCTAGTTTCATTACTTTGCATTTACTCGGGTTAAACTTCAACAGCCATTTGTTGGACCATTCACTCAGTCTATCTAGGTCATCTTGTAGCCTCCTACTATCATCCTCTGTTTCAATCCTCCTCATAATTTTTGCATCGTCGGCAAACATTGAGAGCAACGAATCTATACCCTCTGGGAGATCATTTACATATACCAGAAACAGTATAGGTCCAAGGACTGACCCCTGCGGGACTCCACTTGTAACGTCTCGCCAATCTGAGACCTCACCCCTCACACAGACTCGTTGTCTCCTGTTGCTTAGGTACTCCTCTATCCACCGGAGTACCTTCCCTTTCACTCCAGCCTGCATCTCCAACTTTCGCACTAGCCTCTTGTGTGGCACTGTATCAAAGGCTTTCTGACAATCCAAAAATATGCAGTCTGCCCACCCTTCTCTTTCTTGCCTTATTTTTGTTGCCTGGTCGTAGAATTCAAGTAACCCTGTGAGGCAGGACCTGCCATCCCTGAACCCATGTTGATCCTGTGTTACAAAGTTCCTTCGCTCCAGGTGCTCCACTAGTTTTTTTCGCACAATCTTCTCCATCAGCTTGCATGGTATGCAGATTAGGGACACTGGCCTGTAGTTCAGTGTCTCCTGTCTATCCCCTTTCTTGTATATCGGGACTACGTTAGCTGCTTTCCAAATATCTGGCAGTTCCCCTGTTGCCAGTGATTTGTTATACACTAACACTATGGAGAGTGGTAGGCACAGTTCTCTTGCTCCTTCCTTTAGAACCCAAGGGGAGATTCCATCTGGGCCTATAGCCTTTGTCACATCCAACTCTAGTAAACACTTCCTTACTTCCCCGCTGGTAATCTCAAAGTCTTCCAGTGGTTCCTGGTTAGCTATTCCCTCACTTACCTCTGGAATTTCTCCTTGCTCTAAGGTGAAGACCTCTTGGAATTTCTTATTCAGTTCCTCACACACTTCCTTGTCGTTTGAAGTGAATCCTTCTGCCCCTATCCTTAATTTCATAACCTGTTCCTTTACTGTTGTTTTTCTCCTGATGTGGCTATGCAGCAATTTAGACTGAGTCTTTGCCCTGCTTGCGATGTCATTTTCGTATTGTGTTTCTGTCTCTCTTCTCATCCTGACATATTCATTCTTGGCATTCTGGTATCTTTCTCTGCTCTCCAGTGTCCTGTTATTCCTATAGTTTCTCCATGCCCTTTTACTTTGCTGCTTAGCTAGCCTACATCTCTGATTAAACCATGGGTTTCTCATCTTCATTTCACTGTTTTCCTTTTGGACTGGGACAAACCTGTTTGCTGCGTCCTTGCATTTTTGCGTGATGTAGTCCATCATATCTTGGGCCGTCTTTTCCCTGAGCTCTGTTTCTCATGCTATATCTGTTAGGAATTTTCTTATCTCCTCATAGTTTCCCTTTCGGTATGCTAACCTTTTGGTTTCGGTATCCCTCCTCGAGTTCAATAACCCTTCTTCAATCAGGTACTCAAACACCAATACACTGTGGTCGCTCAGTGTGTGTGTGAGTGAGTGGGTGTGTGTGTGTGGTGTGTGTGTGGTGTGTGTGTGGTGTGTGTGTGGTGTGTGTGTGGTGTGTGTGTGGTGTGTGGTGTGTGTGTGTGTGTGTGTGTGTGTGTGTGTGTGTGTGTGTGTGTGTGTGTGTGTGTGTGTGTGTGTGTGTGTGTGTGTGTGTGTGTGTGTGTGTGTGTTTGTGTTTTCCGGACGCAGGCCAAGAAAAAGGTGTTCCAGGCAGTGGAGTTGACGGCGTCGTCGGAAGAGACCTAAGCCCGAGCCCGATCAGGTCTAGTGGGTTAGGGGTAACCCTAGTCACTCACCCAACCCGTCCTCGACTCAAGTCCATTCCATCCAGCGGTCGACCCCAAGGACGCATTTATCAATTTGAACATGCTGTTCATTCAATATATGAATTTTCTTAAACTATAAAATATTATTGTATATTAGCATAATGTACATATTTAGGCCCTGGTTAGGTTAAGTGTTTAGGTTCTGTTGGCGATTATTTGGTTTGTAGTACGTGGGTGAAGCATTTCAACCCGTCCTCGACTCAAGTCCATTACATCCAGCGGTCAACCCCACAGACGCATTCATAAATTTTAACATGCTGTTCAATCAAAACGGGAATTTTCTCAAGTATAAATTAATATTATAATATATTAGCATATTGTGCATATATAGGCATAGGTTAGGTTAGGTGTTTAGGTTCTGTTGGCGATTATTTGTATTTGTAGTACGTGGGTGAAGCATTTATAGCGTTGTGGTTCGAACAAAATTCGTCAGTGAAGCACTTGTTCCAGAAGTGTTCGAACGAAATCAGTTGCGAGTCGTGTGTAAACCGCTTTTCATTCATAAACAGGGGGTTTGGCGGGTGCATGGAATCACTTTTGGATCTTTGTTTGGAGGACGGGCTGAGCATTTACAGCGTTGTGGTTCGAACAAAAGTCGTCAGTGAAGCACTTGTTCCGGAAGTGTTCGAACGAAATCAGTTGCGAGTCGTGTGTAAACTGTTTTTCATTCATGAACAGCTAGGGTTTGGCGGGAGCATGGAATGGACTTTGGCCTTTGTTTATGAGGACGGGCTGCCCTCTGTTTAACGGTTCCGTTGAGAGCAGCTACTGAGGGAGTCTATTCCATAACACAAGGTGAGGTGTACTCCGTCAAGGGAGTACTGGAGGCGCAACCCGCTGTGAGGTATTCTGGGGTTTACACGCCCCGTCACACTAGTTCCCTCTCTACTCTCTCACCCTCCAGGGACAGTGAGTGAATGTGGTAGTACTCGGGGGGGGGGGGGGCTGCTAGGGTCCCCCGTGGCCCCCTGGGGTGGCACAGGGGAAAGTCTGGGCTCAAATAAAGTCCTCAGCACCGGCAAGGAAGCCGTCTGAGAGTATCCGCAATACTATTTACTGCTAGGTGAACAGGTGTATTAGATTGGTAGGAAACGCGCCCAACCAATTCTGTCCAGCCCGGGATTCGAAGACGGAATTCCCGATTGTGATTCGAGAACGATTCCGACTGTACTACCTAGATCAGGTATCAGGTTGATCAGGTATCCTCCAAAGGAAAGCTGATCAACCAGGCTGTGACTCATACGCGTCTAACAGCCTGGTTGATCAGTCCAGCAACCAGGAGGCCTGGTCGACGACTGGGCCGCGGGGACACTAAGCCCCGGAAGCACCTCAAGGTAAGGTAGATGTAGATCAACTTACTCGCTGTGTGTAGGGTGAGCTAGTAGTCCAGTGGTGTAGTCGCCACTACACCACTGGCCTACGAGTCATCAGTCACTTACGAAACCTGTACATCTTCCCTCATTCATGGCGGCCTTGTTTATATTTAATAGTCAGCTATGAGCTCCGGAACACCACCGGGTTGTTCATAACAATAACACCATTGTGAAGTTGTGAAGTGTCCAAGCTCGTAATCTGTTTACTACATGTACAGGAAAGATAGAGGAAAGATGTACAGGTTTCGTAAGCAGACACGTCAATCCGTGATGGGTGCCGGGTGAGGGTACGAGTGCGGGGTGCGGTGAGTGGCGACGCTGACTCACTACCACGACCCTTCCATGGCAACACTGGGGGCCACCTCGCCATACTTTCATTCATAAGTTGCCTTTGACCTTCCATTCATGTCCGTCCGTTGTATGAATGAATGAAGGAGCGAGCCACTCACACCTTGTCCAGAATAGTAATGACAGCCTGTGAAGGGAAGCAGATCTCTCGCGCCTGTTTGTTTACGTGTGTGTGTCTGTACTCACCTACTTGTACCCATCTACCGGAGCGTGCGGGGGTTGAGCTTTGGCTCTTTGGTCCCGCCTCTCAACTGTCAGTCAATAAGTGTACAGGTTCCTGAGCCTATTGGGCTCTATCATATCTACATTTGAAACTGTGTATGGAGACAGCCTCCACCACATCACTGCCTAATGCATTGATTTCTAATATTTATGTGACTGAAGCTACATAGATGTGTGCGTGTGTTTATATATGCGTGTGTTTGTGTACGAACGTGTGTTTACGTGTGTACGAGAACACAGAGAGAGCGGTGTTGAGGCTGCAACATGGCGCGGGCCAGTCGTCACACAGGAAAGAACCCTCAGCTTTAAATTCATTCATAAACCCAGCCTCAGCCTCGCCGCTCCCAACATAACAGCCCAACCACACAACGGTGAAGCACCGTAGGTTCACCGTTGTTGTTGTTGTGTGCTTGCTGGGCTCGTCACCCTTTGGTTCTGTACCATTCGGGTTCTGTACCGCAGTATACACGAGTCAGGTGTTACACTAAGGTTCTAAACCTCAATGAAAAACAAATGAGCATCTGGGCAAGCTACAAGAGCTCTTCAATTCGCCGTTTCCAAACATACCATAATAAAGTCTTGAAATAGTGCCTATACCAACGCATTACGATCGTTATTGACGTTCCTGACGATCACTAGAGACTTTCTAGTGATCCGTCTAGTGATCACGTCTCCGTCCCGACGTAATATTGTAGAGTTGCTTAAGGGACACAAAGGAAATTGGATTCAATTGGCCAGTTCTGTGAAAGAGATATTCGGCAGGTTTTATGGGTGATTGGCAATCAGTGACAGTGCTGGAGGAGGGAGAGAGAGAAAGAGAGAAAGAGAGAGAAAGAGAAAGAGTGAGAGTGAGAGTGAGAGTGAGAGTGAGAGTGAGAGTGAGAGTGAGAGTGAGAGAGAGAGAGAGAGAGAGAGAGAGAGAGAGAGAAAGAGAGAGAGAGAAAGAGAGAGACGCAAAAAGTAAAAATGAATAAGAAATTCCAGTAAAGAAAGTACGCAGATAAATAACAGTAACGGATATATCAAGTGATATATCAATGATATATCAAGTAATATATCAATGTTATATCAAATGATATAACAATTACCCCCCTACATAAATACAGTAATAAATTGAAGGTCGCAGCCCAGCATCGTCAACCTCCCGGCCTAAGGAACAATCTAGTTGATTGTTTCGAGCGCGGGTTGGACATGTATATGAGTGGGATTGGGTCCGTATCTTGAGGTGCTTCCGGGGCTTAGTGTCCCCGCGGCCCGGTCGTCGACTGGTTATAAATGGGTGGTTATAAATGGGTGGTTATAAATAGGAGCTGCCTCGTATGGGCCAACAGGCCTTCTGCAGTTGCCTTTGTTCTTATGTTGATCAACTGTCGTTTGGAAACTTCCAGAATCAATGGCACCTCCCCACTAC
The DNA here is from genome assembly GCF_040958095.1 of Procambarus clarkii. Classification (NCBI taxonomy): domain Eukaryota; kingdom Metazoa; phylum Arthropoda; class Malacostraca; order Decapoda; family Cambaridae; genus Procambarus; species Procambarus clarkii. The sequence goes on along the minus strand of NC_091168.1, from coordinate 34,267,029 downwards.
CCCCCTCCCCACCACCTCCCCTAAGCACCCCCTCCCCACCACCTCCCCTAAGCACCCCCCTCCCTACCACCTCCCCTAAGCACCCCCTCCCCACTACCTCCCCTAAGCACCCCCCTCCCCACTACCTCCCTAAGCACCCCCCTCCCTACCACCTCCCCTAAGCACCCCCTCCCCACTACCTCCCCTAAGCACCCCCCTCCCCACTACCTCCCCTAAGCACCCCCCTCCCTACCACCTCCCCTAAGCACCCCCTCCCCACTACCTCCCCTAAGCACCCCCTCCCCACTACCTCCCCTAAGCACCCCCTCCCCACTACCTCCCCTAAGCACCCCCTCCCCACTACCTCCCCTAAGCACCCCCTCCCCACTACCTCCTCTAAGCACCCCCCTCCCCACTACCTCCCCTAAGCACCCCCCTCCCCACTACCTCCTCTAAGCACCCCTCTCCCCACTACCTCCCCTAAGCACCCCTCTCCGCACTACCTCCCCTAAGCACCCCTCTCCCCACTACCCCCCCTAAGCACTACCTCCTCTAAGCACCCCCCTCCCCACTACCTCCCCCTCCCCACTACCACCCCTAAGCACCCCTCTCCCCACTACCTCCCCTAAGCACCCCCTCCAGACTACTTCCCCTAAGCACCCCCTCCCCACTACCTCCCCCTCCCCACTACCACCCCTAAGCACCCCCCTCCCCACTACCTCCCCTAAGCACCCCCTCCCCACTACCCCCCCCCTAAGCACTACCTCCTCTAAGCACCCCTCTCCCCACTACCTCCCCTAAGCACCCCCTCCCCACTACCCCCCCCCCCTAAGCACTACCTCCTCTAAGCACCCCCCTCCCCACTACCTCCTCTAAGCACCCCTCTCCCCACTACCTCCCCTAAGCACCCCCTCCAGACTACTTCCCCTAAGCACCCCCTCCCCACTACCTCCCCCTCCCCACTACCACCCCTAAGCACCCCCCTCCCCACTACCTCCCCTAAGCACCCCCTCCCCACTACCCCCCCCTAAGCACTACCTCTCCTAAGCACCCCCCTCCCCACTACCTCCCCTAAGCACCCCCCTCCCCACTACCTCCCCTAAGCACCCCCTCCCCACTACCTCCCCCTCCCCACTACCACCCCTAAGCACCCCCTCCCCACTACCTCCCCTAAGCACCCCCCTCCCCACTACCTCCCCTAAGCACCCCGTCCCCACTACCCCCCCCCCCTAAGCACTACCTCTCCTAAGCACCCCCCTCCCCACTACCTCCCCTAAGCACCCCCCTCCCCACTACCTCCCCTAAGCACCCCCTCCCCACTACCCCCCCCCCCCTAAGCACTACCTCCTCTAAGCACCCCCCCTCCCCACTACCTCTCCTAAGCACCCCCCTCCCCACTACCTCCTCTAAGCACCCCCCCTCCCCAGTACCTCCCCTAAGCACCCCCTCCAGACTTCTTCCCCTAAGCACCCCCTCCCCACTACCTCCCCCTCCCCACTACCACCCCCCTCCCCACTACCTCCCCCTCCCCACTACCACCCCCCTCCCCACTACCTCCCCCTCCCCACTACCACCCCCCCTCCCCACTACCTCCCCCTCCCCACTACCACCCCCCTCCCCACTACCTTCCCTAAGCACCAACAACAGGGGACGCAGCAGACGACACAAGGGGCACATTCGCGGCTGAAGAGACGTCCACATCCACCGAATCCTCCTCCACAAGAAGCGGCGGAAAATCCACCTCACTGAAGAGGTTCATGGGTGCAACGGCAGGCGCAGAACAGTCAGCAGCCTGATGGCCCAAGAGGCCACAACGATAACACGTCCGAGGCTGGCGGGCGTAAAACACCCGAACGTTGTAACCCATAAGACGCACAGAGGACGGAATATTTTCCTGGAGCCTCATGCCCAGGGTGCGAATGTTAGTCCTCACACCCTTAAGTGGACTGGAAGACACCACGTTCACCTGCACACTAACCACTGCGCCAAACCGGCCGAAGTACCGCCGTAGCAGACCCTCTGGACACTCCAATGGAGCCCCATGCACACTGACGTAAGTGAGGGCACCACTCCGATCAGAGAGCGATACAGTGCCCGCACCATCCGGCAGGGGTAATGTCCGCCCCTCGAATCGACGGAGAAAGTTACGATACGCCAATTCCTCTGTGAACTTCAATATCGCTCGACGTGCCGTCACCAGCTCGACACCATAAATGTTTATCACAGGGATATGAAGCAACTCACACACCAGCGCTATCTCTGGGCAGCCCGTCCTCCAAACAAAGATCCAAAAGTGATTCCATCCACCCACCAAACCCCCTGTTTATGAATGAAAAGCGGTTTACACACGACTCACAACTGCTGACGTTCGAACATATCCGGAACAAGTGCTTCACTGACGAATTTTGTTCGAACCACAACGCTGTAAATGCTTCACCCACGTACTACAAATACAAATAATCACCAACAGAACCTAAATACCTAACCTAACCTAACCTATGCCTATTTATACACAATATGCTATTATAATAATAATTTATACTTGAGAAAATTCCCGTTTTGAATGAACAGCATGTTAAAATATATGAATGCGTCTGTGGGGTTGACCGCTGAATGTAATGGACTTGAGTCGAGGACGGGTTGCTCTGCAACCCGTCCTCGACTCAAGTCCATTACATTCAGCGGTCAACCCCACAGACGCATTTATTAATTTCAACATGCTGTTCATTCAAAACGGGAATTATCGCAAGTATAAATTAATATTATAATATATTAGCATATTGTGTATATATAGGCATAGGATAGGTTAGGTTAGGTGTTTAGGTTCTGTTGGCGATTATTTGTATGTGTAGTACGTGGGTGAAGCATTTACAGCGTTGTGATTCGAACAAAAGTCGTCAGTGAAGCACTTGTTCCGGATATGTTCGAACGTCAGCAGTTGTGAGTCGTGTGTAAACCGCTTTTCATTCATAAACAGGGGGTTTGGCGGGTGGATGGAATCACTTTTGGATCTTTGTTTGGAGGACGGGCTGTGCTCTGGGTACCCAGCCCGGCCAGAAAATTCGAGGCCCACAGACTGAGCCCGCAGTACAGGGGGGAGGGGGACCCCCATCGTGAACTCCACGTCAGCACAGGCGGGCAGAGACACACACGCCCCCAAACGTCAGCACAGGCGGGCAGAGACACACACGCCCCCAAACGGCCAAAACTGGCAAACAACCCCCAACTGCCGGAGCGAGCAGTGAACACGTCCACCCTCCACGACAGCCAGCAGTCCACTCATGTGAAATATAATTGATGAATTTATTGTTTAAATTGTCTTTAACTTTGTTCCCCTAGAGCTTTTTGAGTTGAGATGAGAGAGCCTCTGCAGTTACTGGTTTCATGATTTTAATGAGTACATGTTTAGAGTTGATACATGCTAATAACATCTTTTGGTACAGACAAGTTCCATTCATTGTCTTGTATGTACTGACCAGAATGGATGGTGGCAGCCCTTCTACTATCTACTTTTCTACTTCTACCTATCTACCCCTCTCCCTCCACCCCTCTCCAAACTCTCCCTTTCAACTGACGACCCTCCTCGCTCCTCCCACCTCTCTACCTCTCTCACCCCAAACCCTCACTAATTACTTCATTATTCATCTCTTTCCTTTCGTTTCTCTTATACGTTTAGGCAGTGGAATGTGTTCTAGAGTTTCGGGTAGCTGATCAAATTACGGCGCCTTGTAGTCATAGCACCTAGGTAATCGAATACCTAGGTTACAAGGTGTTGCACGAGAGAAGTTGCAGTAGGAACTCTGGGGGGAGGGGGTGCTCTAGAATAGTTAGCAAACTGAGGTGCGGGATAACGGACTAAAGAGAGCTGTTTCCCCCGGCCTCGTTAGTTAACTGGGGGGAGGGGGGGAATAATGAACTAAAGAGAGCTATCTCCCCCCCCCCCCCCTCCCGTTACAATGTTGGCAGCGGTGTTGAACAACGTTTACAGTAGCAGGTGTCAGTTTAACATTGTTCAATCCCACGTGTCTTTTGCCGCTCAGACGCTATCACCCTCAACACTCCCTTGTGGAGGTGCTGCCCTTCGTCACCACCCTCAACACTCACTTCGACCACCACTACAGGTCGACCACCACTACAGGTCGACCACCACCACAGGTCGACCACCACTACAGGTCGACCACCACTACAGGTCGACCACCACTATAGGTCGACCACCACCACAGGTCGACCACCACTACAGGTCGACCACCACCACAGGTCGACCACCACTACAGGTCGACCACCACCACAGGTCGACCACCACTACAGGTCGACCACCACCACAGGTCGACCACCACCACAGGTCGACCACCACCACAGGTCGACCACCACTACAGGTCGACCACCACTACAGGTCGACCACCACTACAGATCAACCACCACTACAGGTCGACCACCACTACAGGTCGACCACCACCACAGGTCGACCACCACTACAGGTCGACCACCACTACAGGTCGACCACCACTACAGGTCGACCACCACTACAGGTCGACCACCACTACAGGTCGACCACTACCACAGGTCGACCACTACCACAGGTCGACCACCACCACAGGTCGACCTCCACCATCCTCCTGGAGACCTCAGATCAATAAATTACAAATTTTACTGTTTTTCTTCGTCTGTGTGTGGGCGGAGGTGGGGAGCTGGGGGGACGTGGGGGCGGAGGTGGGGAGCTGGGGAGACGTGTGGGCGGAGGTGGGGAGCTGGGGGGACGTGGGGGCGGAGGTGGGGAGCTGGGGAGACGTGTGGGCGGAGGTGGGGAGCTGGGGGGACGTGGGGGCGGAGGTGGGGAGCTGGGGAGACGTGTGGGCGGAGGTGGGGAGCTGGGGGGGACGTGGGGGCGGAGGTGGGGAGCTGGGGGGACGTGGGGGCGGAGGTGGGGAGCTGGGGAGACGTGTGGGCGGAGGTGGGGAGCTGGGGGGACGTGGGGGCGGAGGTGGGGAGCTGGGGAGACGTGTGGGCGGAGGTGGGGAGCTGGTGAGACGTGAGGCGGAGGTGGGGAGCTGGGGAGACGTGTGGGCGGAGGTGGGGAGCTGGGGAGACGTGTGGGCGGATGTGGGGAGCTGGGGAGACGTGTGGGCGGAGGTGGGGAGCTGGGGAGACGTGGGGCACAAGGTGGGGAGCTGGGGAGACGCTTACGAGCTCCTAAGCGCTACGTGTTTGTTTCTAACCATAAACAACCTTACTGTTCCGAGTCTTCTAAGCTCGTAAACTGTTTAAAAAATACAAACAAACCCGCAAGTATTGTTTACAGATGTACAGACATCGCAAGCGGACACGTAAGTGCTTGAAGAATACAGCGTGCAGGATACGATGTTTACATTATTAAGAGAAAGGTTCCATCAAGCGAGAGCCTATCTTACGAAACGCCTCTCCCGATTAGGGCACTGGCTATTCGCACCTCTGGAGGAGGGTGTTCTCGGGCCAGGGTGAGGCTACACCCACTCTTGAGGGGTGTCAAGTCATGAGGGGGAGGAGGGGGTGGTGGGGGTCAGGAGGAGGGGGTGGGGAGATGGGGCATGAGGAGGGGGAAGGGCATTAGGGATTCGCATCAGTCTCGGGAGGGCGTCGGATCTCCAAAACTGGGTACCATCGCTCTTGGCAGGGTGGCCCCTACCACGCTCCAGGGGGAGTGGCTGGCCCCTACCATGCTCCACGGGGAGTGGTTGGCCCCTACCACGGTCCACGGTCCAGGGGGAGTGGTTGGCCCCCTACCACGCTCCAGGGGGAGTGGTTGGCCCTTACCACGCTCCAGGGGGAGTGGTTGGCCCCCTACCACGCTCCAGGGGGAGTGGTTGGCCCCCTACCACGCTCCAGGGGAAGTGGTTGGCCCCCTACCACGCTCCACGGGGAGTGGTTGGCCCCTACCACGGTCCAGGGGGAGTGGTTGGCCCCCTACCACGCTCCACGGGGAGTGGTTGGCCCTTACCACGCTCCAGGGGGAGTGGTTGGCCCCCTACCACGCTCCAGGGGAAGTGGTTGGCCCCCTACCACGCTCCAGGGGGAGTGGTTGGCCCCTACCACGCTCCAGGGGGAGTGGGTGGCCCCTACCACGCTCCAGGGGGAGTGATTGGCCCCTACCACGCTCCAGGGGGAGTGGTTGGCCCCCCTACCACGCTCCAGGAAGAGTGGTTGGCCCCCTACAACGCTCCAGGGGGAGTGGTTGGCCCCCTACCACGCTCCAGGGGGAGTGGTTGGCCCCCTACCACGCTCCAGGGGGAGTGGTTGGCCCCCTACCACGCTCCAGGGGGAGTGGTTGGCCCCCTACCACGCTCCAGGGGGGAGTGGTTGGCCCCTACCACGCTCCAGGGGAAGTGGTTGGCCCCCCTAGCCATCAATACCGTTGTCATCGTCAATACCGTTGTCATCATCAATACCGTTGTCATCATCAATACCGTTGTCATCATCAATACCGTTGTCATCATCAATACCGTTGTCGTCATCAATACCGTTATCGTCATCAGTACCGTTGTCGTCATCAATACCGTTGTCATCATCAATACCGTTGTCATCATCAATACCGTTGTCGTCATCAATACCGTTGTCATCATCAATACCGTTGTCGTCATCAATGCCGTTGTCATTATCAATACCGTTGTCATCAATACCGTTGTCGTCATCAATACTGTCGTCGTCAATACCGTTGTCGTCATCAATACCGTCATCATCAATACCGTTGTCGTCATCAATACCGTTATCATCAATACTGTCATCAATACCGTTGTCATCATCAATACTGTCGTCATCAATACCGTTGTCGTCATCAATACTGTCATCAATACCGTTGTCGTCATCAATACTGTCATCATCAATACCGTTGTCGTCATTAATACTGTCATCAATACTGTCATCATCAATACCGTTGTCGTCATCAATACCGTTGTCGTCTTCAATACTGTCGTCATCAATACCGTTGTCGTCATCAATACTGTCGTCATCAATACCGTTGTCGTCATTAATACTGTCGTCATCAATACCGTTGTCATCAATACCGTTGTCGTCATCAATACTGTCATCATCAATACCGTTGTCGTCATCAATACCGTTGTCGTCATCAGTACCGTTGTCGTCATCAGTACCGTTGTCATCAATACCGTTGTCGGCATCAATACTGTCATCATCAATACCGTTGTCATCAATATATAACTAACACTGAGGTTGGTTCAGTGCTTCGTTCATAAATAGGTTGATCTGTGTTACTGGTTGTGGGGGACGTGGGTATCCTGTCTCCTATGGGCTCCTAGGAGCCACAAGGTGGGGGGGGGGACTGCTAGGGGACGCCTAGGGGCATTTCAGCCCCCTAGGAGTCCCTGGATGACTCCCTGCACCTCATATATTCCCCTGGAACAACGTTACGGTGGAAATTTACAACAAATTATTGCACAACTCACCTCATCACCCACCCACCCACCCCCTCTCCCCCCTCAACGCACCTCTTCCAGCTTCCCTTCCACCTGCACACCCCCTACACCCCTGCCCCTCCCACCCTCCCTTACACCCACCAGTGGGTGTATGTTGTGTTTGGTGACCTGGGGTTGGGGGGGGGGGAGGGGCGCCTCCCCCTTGACACTCCTTCCATTCATTGTCCATTCATTCTTGCCGCAACACGCGTGTACACACACTCATTCATGCAGGTCACGTCCTGACGCCTCGCGCGCACACACACACGCACACGTAAACGGGAGAAAGGGGGGGGTGGAGGGGGGGAGGAGGGCTTGTGTACACACACACACACACACACACACACACACACACACACACACACACACACACACACACACACACACACACACACACACACACACACACACACACACAGATCTAGGGGTGATTCTAGATAGAAAACTATCACCTGAGGACCACATAAAGAATGTTGTGCAAGGAGCCTATGCCACGCTTTCTAACTTCAGAATTGCTTTTAAATACATGGATGGCGAAATATTAAAGAAATTGTTCACGACTTTTGTTAGGCCAAAGCTGGAATATGCAGCGGTTGTGTGATGCGCATATCTTAGAAGCACATCAACAAACTGGAAAAGGTACAAAGATATGCCACTAAGTTGCTCCCAGAACTGAAGGACAAGAGCTACGAGGAGAGGTTAGAGTTAGTTTAGTTCATTTATTATGCACCCCATACCCATCTTGTGGGCGGTAGTAGAAAGGATTACAGAGGCACATAATGGGCTCAGGGACTGAACCCCACAATTCATTTAGCTAAGCAAGTTACAATCTTGATGAACTAGTTACAAAATTCCGTATAAGTCGTCACATCAACAATGGGTTCGAGATCGACCACAAGTACAGTTTCTAAATTAAGCAACTGACATATGTGGAGAGCTAGTGGCATAATTGGTATGTTTGTCCTGCACACCGCCCCCCATCCAGTGGGCAGCGGTGGATAGGTTACAGTCAGTTACTACCTACAATTACCAAACTGGGGATATTTGGCTAAAATTTCTGGTAGCAGATCATTTTGAATGAAATGTTGACACATCGCTGGAACATTGGTTATAGAATTGTCTCTGAATTCACGTATCTTTTCGCACTCCATCACATAGTGACGGAGGGTGTGCGAATAATTTTGTTGACAGTTTACATTTGGTCAGGTTACACGTATCTCTGGGAATTCTCATTATCAGCAGATGAGAATTCCCAGAGATACTTGTAACCGAGTCTAAGCAGAGCAGTAGTAGAGGCATTAAGTATGCCAAAACTAGAAGATAGAAGAAAAAGAGGAGATATGATCACTACTTACAAAATAGTAACAGAAATGGATAAAATTGATAGGGAAGATTTCCTGAGACCTGGAACTTTAAGAACAAGAGGTCATAGATTTAAACTAAATAAACACAGATACAAAAGAAATATAAGAAAATTAACTTTCGCAAACAGAGTGGTAGACGGTTGGAACAAGTTAGGTGAGAAGGTGGTGGAGGCCAAGACCGTCAGTAGTTTCAAAGCGTTATATGACAAAGAGTGCTGGGAAGACGGGACACCACGAGCGTAGCTCTCATCCTGTAACTACACTTAGGTAATTACACACACTCACGTAAACAGGGGGTGGGGGGGGGGGGATGGAGGGCTTGTGTACACCACTAACACCCCCCCCCTTCCCCCCTCCCTCCAACCAACAACAACCACACCTTAACTACCACACCCACAACCACCATATTAAGAGCAACTACTGACCTCTCCCCCCTCCCACTCAAAACGCCACCCACAACAGTTGTCTAACTCCCAGATACCCGTTTGCTGCTAGGTGAACAGAGGCATCAGGTGCAAAGACACGCGGCCAATCGTTTCGCCCGGCCCAGGAGTCGAACACTGGCGACGGCGGATGTGAAGGACAGAGAGAGGTCAGCTGCTGAGCCGCCGTCGTGAACAAACATGGGCGAGGCACTCCCATGTATGGCACCCCCAGGGTCACTACGGTGGTGGGGGGAGGTGGGAGCCACCCCCAGGGTCACTACGGTGGTGGGGGGAGGTGGGAGGCACCCCCAGGGTCACTATGGTGGTGGGGGGGAGGTGGGAGGCACCCCCAGGGTCACTATGGTGGTGGGGGGAGGTGGGAGGCACCCCCAGGGTCACTATGGTGGTGGGGGGGAGGTGGGAGCCACCCCCAGGGTCACTACGGTGGTGGGGGAGGTGGGAGGCACCCCCAGGGTCACTATGGTGGTGGGGGGAGGTGGGAGCCACCCCCAGGGTCACTATGGTGGTGGGGGGAGGTGGGAGGCACCCCCAGGGTCACTATGGTGGTGGGGGGGAGGTGGGAGCCACCCCCAGGGTCACTACGGTGGTGGGGGAGGTGGGAGGCACCCCCAGGGTCACTATGGTGGTGGGGGGGAGGTGGAAGGCACCCCCAGGGTCACTATGGTGGTGGGGGGGGGAGGTGGGAGGCACCCCCAGGGTCACTATGGTGGTGGGGGGGAGGTGGGAGGCACCCCCAGGGTCACTATGGTGGTGGGGGGAGGTGGGAGCCACCCCCAGGGTCACTATGGTGGTGGGGGGAGGTGGGAGGCACCCCCAGGGTCACTACGGTGGTGGGTGGGAGAGATGTCACCAGTGTAGTCCCCACAGGGCTCTGTAATTGGACCCATCCTGTTTCTAATATATTTAAACAATCTTCCAGAGGGTATAAACTCATTCCTCTCAAAGACAGATGAAGATAGACAGAGACTGCAGGATGACCTGGACAAACTGGAGGAATGGTCTAGAAAATGGCTACTAAAGTTCATCTCAGGAAAGTGTAATTAAAATAGGTGAAGGGAGCAGAAGGCTGAACACAAGGTACCATCTGGGAGGTGAAATCCTGCAAGAGTCCAATAGAGAGAAAGATCTGGGGGTTAATATCACACCGAACCTGTCCCCAGAGGCCCACATCAAAAGAATATCATCAGCGGGATATGCTAGACTGGCCAACATTAGAATTGCATTTACAAACTTGTGTAAAGAGTCGTTCAGGACCCTGTATACCACTTATGTCAGACCAATCCTGGAATATGCAGCTCCAGCCTTGAGTCCATATTTAGTTAAACACAAGGCAAGGTTAGAGAAGATTCAGCGGTATGCCACCAGACTCGTCCTGGAACCGAGAGGTATGAGCTACAAGGAAAGGCTAAGGGAGCTGAACCTCACATCCCTGGAAAACAGAAGAGTAAGGGGGAGACATGATGTTACAGCCAGCTTGGGCCAGTAACCGAGTTCTTGCTGTTATAACCTCTTCTTCTATATCCAACCCCAAGTCGGTGGTAAGTTTTCAAGAACTGGCTGTGGCAAGTAGTAGTGCCAAGAATAAAGGGGGAGATAAACAATACAATATTAAACCTTCACCAATATATTAACACCTTCACCACTATATATATTATATCTAATGGTAAACACTGGCGAGTTCACCTTCAATTCTGGCCAGTCCACTCACACCGTATAGTCATAATGTCCCAATACCCGACCTCCGCTCTCCAGTTACACTCTGGTAGAGGGAGCAGCACCCTGACAGGGGTCTCAAACAATCACATACAGGGGTAGCTATAGCACCCTGGCAGAAGTCTCTAACAGCTCGCTAGCAGCACTCCTCAACAGACGCACCACTGTCGTCGCGTAACTCTTCTGGCCAATCCCGGGTACGTCGGTCCATCCAACACTACATAAACCAGCAGCTAACACACTGCTATAACCGACGGCGGCCACTTTGTCCTCTCACAGGACCAAGTCAAGAGTTCCTGGACTGCCCAATGTGACCTACCCTCCTCAGTGCAGGGCAGGTCACTGAGGGACTGGTTCACTTACGTCACCTCTGTGAACATAAAACGTCATTAGCTAGACAGACAGTATACTGGGCGAGATTAGGATAACACCCATCCACCGGGGGACTGAAATTATAATTGTAGTCGCAACTTAGATGGCGTTGATCTTGATACGCCACCCACCAGAGGTCATTCATTGTTGACTTCTCCTTCTAACCGAGGCAGGAAACCGGAGCCTTTCACCGATGCCATGCCACCACCAACAGATGGCGTTGGCTACATTGCACCCAATACCTGGTACTTGGAGTGCAGGTCCATAGATGACGCCGAAATCGCCACTCCACACTCCAGCGATGGTGTCGATACTGTAACACATGATAACCTCCTACAAAATTCTCAGGGGAATTGACAGGGTGGACAAAGACAAACTCTTCAGCACGGGTGGAACACGAACAAGGGGACACAGGTGGAAACGTAGTACCTAAATGAGCCACAGAGACGTTACAAACAATTTTTTCAGTGTCAGAATAATTAACAGATAGAATGCACTAGGAAGTGATGTGGTGGAGGCTGACTCCATACACAGTTTCAAATATAAATATGATGTAGGTATTCAGATTCCTGAGCCCAGTAGGCTCAGGAATCTGAACACCTGTTGATTGGCGGTTGAGAGGCGGGACCAAAAAGATTAGTAAAGTAAATTTTATTCAAGAAAGTACATACATAGTTCTTTTACAAACATAATGTTGGATTTATAGATATAGCAAGTACATACAATACCTAAAGCCCCTAGTAAGCATAGCGTTTCGGGCAAGGATTAAGCTCAACCCTCGTAAGCACAACTAGATGAGTACAACTAGGTAAGTACGCACACTTGCACACACACACACACACACACACAGAGGAGGACAGCTTGAGGCTTCAAGAAGACCTGGAAAAGCTGCAGGAATGGTCAAACAAATGGCTATTAGAGTTTAACCCAAGCAAATGTAATGAAATGAAGATAGGGGTAGGAAGCAGGAGACCAGATACAAGGTATCATTTGGGAGATGAGATACTTCAAGAGTCAGAGAGAGAGAAAGACTTGGGGGTTGATATCACGCCAGACCTGTCCCCTGAAGCTCATATCTAGAGGATAACATCAGCAGCATATGCCAGGTTGGCTAACATAAGAACGGGCTTTAGAAACTTGTATAAGGAATCTTTCAGAACATTATATACCACATATGTCAGACCAATCCTGGAGTATGCAGCCCCAGCATGGAGTCCATATCAAGTCAAGCATAAGACTAAACTGAAAAAGGTTCAAAGGTTTGCCACCAGACTAGTACCCGAGCTGAGAGGTATGAGCTACGAGGAGAGACTACGGGAATTAAACCTCACTTCGTTGGAAGACAGAAGAGTTAGGGGGGACATGATCACCACATTCAAGATTCTCAAGGGAATCGACAGGGTTGATAAAGACAGGTTATTTAACACAAGGGGCACACGCACTAGGGGACACAGGTGGAAACTGAGTGCCCAAATGAGCCGCAGAGATATTAGAAAGAACTTTTTTAGTGTCAGAGTGGTTGACAAATGAAATGCATTAGGAAGTAATGTGGTGGAGGCTGACTCCATACACAATTTCAAGTGTAGATATGATAGAGCCTAAAAGGCTCAAGAACCTGTACACCTGTTGATTGACGGTTGAGAGACGGGACCAAAGAGCCAGAGCTCAACCCCCGCAAGCACAATTAGGTGAGTACAACTAGGTGAGTACACACACACACACACACACACACACACACACACACACACACACACACACACACACACACACACACACACACACACACACACACACACACACATAGTATAGATATGATAGAGCCCAATAGGCTCTGGAACCTGTACATCGGTTTGATTGACAGTTGAGAGGCGGGATCAAAGAACCAGAGCTCGACCCCCGCAAGCACAGCTTGGTGAGTACAAACACGAAACGGACAGAGAGAAAGATCTAGGAGTTGATATCACACCAAACCTGTCTCCTAAAGCTCACATAAAATGAATAACGTCTGCGGCATATGCGAGGCTGGCTAACATCAGAACTGCCTTCAGGAGCCTGTGTAAGGAATCATTCAGAACCTTGTATACCACATATGTAAGACCAATCCTGGAGAATGCGGCCCCAGCATGGAGCCCGTACCTTGTCAAGCACAAGACGAAGCTGGAAAAAGTTCAGAGGTATGCCACTAGGCTAGTCCCAGAACTGAGAGACATGAGTTACGAGGAAAGGCTGCGAGAAATGCACCTTACGACACTGAAAGATAGAAGAGTAAGGGGAGACATAATCACTACCTACAAAGTTATCAGAGGAATTGACAAGGTAGATAAGGATAAACTGTTTAACACAGGGAGTCCACGAACAAGGGGACACAGGTGGAAACTGAGTACCCAAATGAGCCACAAGGACGTTAGAAAGAACTTTTTCAGTGTCAGAGTAGTTAACGGATGGAATGCATTAGGCAGTGATGTGGTGGAGGCTGACTCCATACACAGTTTCAAATGTAGATATGATAGAGCCCAGTAGGCTCAGGAATCTGTACACCAATTAATTGCTAGTTGAGAGGCGGGACCAAAGAGCCAGAGCTCAACCTGCAAGCACAACTAGGTGAGTACACACACACACACACACTACAGAGACTACATAACAGGAACCATGACAATGGGAGGACCAAGAGTAGTAGTAGCAGTGATATATAACCCTCCACCCAATGACAGAAGACCCAGGCAAGAGTATGACAATAACAACATGGCAGTTAACACTATAATTGAGAGGGCAGCCTCTGCTGCCTGTAGAAATAGATCCCATCCGCTCATCATGGGGGACTTCAATCACGGAAGGATAGACTGGGAGAACAAGGAACCGCATGAAGGAGAGGATACATGAAGAGCGAAACTACTGAAGGTGGCGACAAGAAACTTCTTAAGCAGCATGTCAGGGAACCCACAAGAATGAGAGGAAACGATGAACCAGTGAGACTTGAACTAGTCTTCACTCTGAACGACTCCGACATAAGGAATATCGGTTTCGAGGCCCCGGTAGGAATGAGCGACCACAGTGTACTGACGTTTGAATATCTGGTTGAAGTAGGGTTATTGAACTCGAGGAGAGGAACTGAAAACAAAAGGTTGGTATTCCGAAAGGGAAACTATGAGGAGATAAGGAAATTCCTAACAGATATAACATGGGAAACAGAGCTCAGAGGAAAGACGGCCCAAGACATGATGGATTACTTCACGCAGAAGTGTAAAGAGGCAGCAGACAAGTTTGTCACCAGTGGAATCCCGCAGGGTTCAGTCTTTGGACCTATACCTCTCTGATATTTGTAAATGATCTCCCAGAGGGTATAGAAGCGTTCCTCTCACTGTATGCTGATGATCCAAAAATTATGAGGAGGCTTAAAACAGAGGATGATAGTAGGAGGCTACAAGATGACCTAGAGAGACTGAATGAATGGTCCAACAAATGGCTACTAAAGTTCAACTCGAGTAAATGCAAAGTCATGAAACTAGGCGGTGGAAACAGGAGGCCAGACATAGGATACCGAATGGGAGATGAAGTTTTTCATGAAACGGACAGAGAGAAAGATCTGGGAATTGATATCACACCAAACCTGTCTCCTGAAGCCCACATTAAAAGAATTACATCTGCGGCATACGCGAGGCTGGCTAACATCAGAACAGCCTTCAGGAACCTGTATAAGTAATCATTCAGAACCTTATACACAACATATGTAAGACCAATCCTGGAGTATGCGGCCCCAGCATGGAGCCCGTACCTTGTCAAGCACAAGACGAAGCTGGAAAATGTTCGGACATATACCACTAGGCTAGTCCCAGAACTAAGAGGCATGAGTTACGAGGAAAGGCTGCGTAAGATGCACCTCACGACACTGGAAGACAGAAGAGTAAGGGGAGACATGATCACTTCCTACAAAATTCTCAGAGAAATTGACAGGATAGATAAGGATCAACACTGGTGGGACGCGAACAAGGGGACACAGGTGGAAGCTGAGTACCCAAATGAGCCACAGAGACATTAGAAAGAACTTTTTCAGTGTCAGAGTAGTTAGTAAATGGAATGCACTAGGAAGTGATGTGGTGGAGGCTGACTCCATACACAGTTTCAAATGTAGATATGACAGAGCCCAATAGGCTCAGGAATCTGTACATCAGTTGATTGACGGTTGAGAGGCGGGACCAAAGAGCCAGAGCTCAACCCCCGCAAACACAACTAGGTGAGTGCAATTAGGTGAGTACACACACACACACACACACACACACACACACACACACACACACACACACACACACACACACACACACACACACACACACAAGACGTGGACGTGGCAACAAGAAACTTTCTAAGCCAGCATACCAAAGAGCCAACAAGAATGAGAGGAGAAGATGAACCAGCAATGCTTGATTTGATATTTACCCTAAATGAATGGGATATAAGGGAAGTTAAGATGGAAGCGCCCTTGGGAATGAGTGACCACAGTGTATTGAACTTTGAGTACCTGGTAGAGCTAGGACTTATCTCCCCCCAAAAAGAACTAGGAATCAAAAGGCTGGCATACCGAAAGGGGAATTATGAACAGATGAGAAGTTTCCTAAGTGAAATACCTTGGGACACAGACCTCAGAGACAAGTCTGTACAGGGTATGATGGACTATGTTACCCAAAAGTGTCAGGAGGCAGTAAACAGGTTCATCCCGGCCCAAAGGGAAAAATCCGAGAAGCAACAGAAGAATCCATGGTATAATAGGGCATGTATGGAAGCGAAGAAACTGAACAAAAAGGCGTGGAGGAACTTCCGGAATAACAGAACACCAGAAAGCAGGGAGAGATACCAGAGAACCAGGAATGAGTACGTCAGGGTGAGAAGAGAAGCAGAGAAAAATTTTGAAAATGATATAGCAAACAAAGCCAAGACCGAACCAAAGCTACTCCACAGTCACATCAGAAGGAAAACAACAGTGAAAGAACAGGTATTGAAACTTAGAACAGGCGAGGACAGGTATACAGAGAATGACAGAGAGGTGTGTGAGGAACTCAACAAGAGGTTCCAGGAGGTCTTCACAATAGAACAGGGTGAGGTCACTGTGCTAGGAGAAAGGGAGGTAAACCAGGCGGCCTTGGAGGAGTTCGAAATTACGAGAGAGGAGGTCAAGAGACACCTGCTGGATCTGGATGTTAGAAAGGCGGTTGGTCCAGATGGGATCTCACCATGGGTACTGAAAGAGTGTGCAGAGGCACTTTGCTTGCCACTCTCCATAGTGTATAGTAAATCACTAGAGACGGGAGACCTACCAGAAATATGGAAGACGGCGAATGTGGTCCCAATATACAAAAAGGGCGACAGACAAGAGGCACTGAACTACAGGCCAGTGTCCTTGACTTGTATACCATGCAAGGTGATGGAGAAGATCGTGAGAAAAAACCTGGTAACACATCTGGAGAGAAGGGACTTCGTGACAAATCGCCAACATGGATTCAGGGAGGGTAAATCTTGCCTTACAGGCTTGATAGAATTCTACGATCAGGTGACACAGATTAAGCAAGAAAGAGAGGGCTGGGCGGACTGCATTTTCTTGGATTGTCGGAAAGCCTTTGACACAGTACCGCATAAGAGGCTGGTACATAAGCTGGAGAGACAGGCAGGTGTAGCTGGTAAGGTGCTCCAGTGGATAAGGGAGTATCTAAGCAATAGGAAGCAGAGAGTTACGGTGAGGGGTGAGACCTCCGATTGGCGTGAAGTCACCAGTGGAGTCCCACAGGGCTCTGTACTCGGTCCTATCTTGTTTCTGATATATGTAAATGATCTCCCGGAGGGTATCGATTCATTTCTCTCAATGTTTGCGGACGATGCTAAAATTATGAGAAGGATTAAAACAGAAGAGGACTGTTTGAGGCTTCAAGAAGACCTAGACAAGCTGAAGGAATGGTCGAACAAATGGTTGTTAGAGTTTAACCCAACCAAATGTAATGTAATGAAGATAGGTGTAGGGAGCAGGAGGCCAGATACAAGGTATCATCTGGGAGAGGAAATTCTTCAGGAGTCAGAGAAGGAAAAAGACTTGGGGGTTGATATCACGCCAGACCTGTCTCCTGCAGCACATATCAAGCGGATAACATCAGCGGCATATGCCAGGCTGGCCAACATACGAACGGCATTCAGAAACTTGTGTAAAGAATCATTCA
This sequence comes from Procambarus clarkii, assembly GCF_040958095.1. Classification (NCBI taxonomy): domain Eukaryota; kingdom Metazoa; phylum Arthropoda; class Malacostraca; order Decapoda; family Cambaridae; genus Procambarus; species Procambarus clarkii. The sequence continues at coordinate 34,249,510 of NC_091168.1, read as the reverse complement.
GAACTTTGTATACCACATATGTCAGGCCAATCCTGGAGTATGCAGCCCCAGCATGGAGTCCATATCTAGTCAAGGATAAGACTAAACTGGAAAAGGTTCAAAGGTTTGCCACCAGACTAGTACCCGAGCTGAGAGGTATGAGCTACGAGGAGAGACTACGGGAATTAAACCTCACTTCGCTGGAAGACAGAAGAGTTAGGGGGGACATGATCACCACATTCAAGATTCTGAAGGGGATTGATAGGGTAGATAAAGACAGTCTATTTAACACAAGGGGAACACGCACAAGGGGACACAGGTGGAAACTGAGTGCCCAAATGAGCCACAGAGATATTAGAAAGAACTTTTTTAGTGTCAGAGTGGTTGACAAATGGAATGCATTAGGGGGTGATGTGGTGGAGGCTCACTCCATACACAGTTTCAAGTGTAGATATGACAGAGCCCGATAGGCTCAGGAATCTGTACACCTGTTGATTGACGGTTGAGAGGCGGGACCAAAGAGCCAGAGCTCAACCCCCGCAAACACAACTAGGTGAGTACAACTAGGTGAGTACACACACACACACACACACACACACACACACACACACACACACACACACACACACACACACACACACACACACACAAACACACACACACACACACACACACACACACACACACACACACACACACACAAACACACACACACACACACACACACACACACACACACACACACACACACACACACACACACACACACACACACACACACACACACACAAACACACACACACACACACACACACACACACACACACACACACACACACACACACACACACACACACACACACACACACACAAACACACACACACACACACACACACACACACACACACACACACACACACACACACACACACACACACACACACACACACACACACAAACACACACACACACACACACACACACACACACACACACACACACACACACACACACACACACACACACACACACACACACACACACACACGTCCCACACACAAGCAAGTCATATAAATAGACCAACAAGAGCCCGCCCTCACCCGGGTCCACCAGAGAGAAACAACACTCCTTTATATCTCAAAGAAAATTCATTAAATATCATTAGCAGGAGTGACTGCTTGACAAACGAGCGGCCTGAGTGGAGGTACACCAACTGGCTATTTTGGGAAGGTGTTGGTAGGTGGGTGTAGGTGGGTGGTGCCCTGGGGACTATACCCCTTTCAATGGGGTTTTGGCAGCATTGGGCACAAAAGAGGCGGGGTGATGTGTTGTATTCTCTTTAAAAATGCAAATTGACTCCGATTCATTAATCAGGAATTTATCTAAGATACTTTAGTTCAATTTATTTTAATGGTAAACTTGCTGCTTCCGGCGAAAAGTTCAAAACGAAATTAAATTTAACTTAGTCTAACTAAGCCTTAACTAACCTGTCTTAGCCTTAATGCAACCAAGCTTAGGTGTAACTATTCCTAGCATAAATTTGTAATTTAGCCTAGCATCCACCTTAACCAGGAGGCCTGGTCGACGACCGGGCCGCGGGGACGCTAAGTTCCTGAAGCACCTCAAGGTAAGGTAGCCTAGCATCAACCTTAACTTAGCCTAGCATCCACCTTAACTTAGAGCCTAACCACTTCCTGAACTTAGCCAAAGCCTTCTCTAAGCTGGTTTAACTTAACTCAGCATTAACTAAACTGACTACAAACCCAACTCATTCTTACCTGTCTAAGCCTAACCTAACTTAAACAAATTCTTGTTTAGCCGAGCTGCGCTTGATTGTTTCAAGCGTAGACCAGACACTAATGTGAACTGGATGGCTTACCCGGCTCTGACCGTGTCTCTTTTCTCCCCTTCCCTCTCCCCTCCTCTCTCGTAATCTCCCCAACTTTCCCCCTTTCCTCCCCCTCCCCACCCCCCCCTTTCCTCCCTCTTACCTAATATGCACTTACCCATCAGGTATTTAATCATAGGTACATGATAAGGTATACGGTACTTACCTATGGGTAGCGTGTACCACCATAACGGTGTTTTGTGTTTAACATGAACAGACAACATGAGTTAGCCAGACAAGATTTTGAGAGACGCCAGGTTGTCAACCTAGTAATTAAAAAAGTCACACCTAGAGGAGTTAATGACCACAAGTTGACCAGTGATCAGGTCGTGTGAAATTACCTTGCTTCTGTTAAGCCAGTAATTGCAGCCGGGAAGCCGGGCGTGTCCTTCATACAAGCCGCTGTGGAAGGTGTGGCTTGGTAGAGGGCCTGGGGTTGTCTACTTAGTGGGCGGGGGTTTAGCTCCCAGATTTGCAATAAATACCCAGGGAACTGTACATTCGAGAAGATAGTAGCATCAGCAGAGAACAGATCAGGCAGAGAGGCATTGATTGAACAGCAGCCAGTCCAGGCTATTAGGCTAGGTGTGGGCTCTCCCTATCAACCCCCTCCACCTCTTTTCTATCCAGATTAGGCTCAGTCCTTGGTGAGTTGAACGTGAAAGTGACTTATTTCGTGTCTTCCAAACTAAAGGTGCTGTGTGATTATCAGGGGCAGACACCTGTAGTGTCCTCAATGTCTTGTGTAATGACTCACATTGTATAGTAATCCTGACAGAGTGAACATTAAGTTAAATTGCTTGAATTATGATACTTATCATGTTAAATATACTTGATTAACTATCTTTTTAATCTGATTTTAGTTTTGTTCCCTAGATCTTGGATTTTGTGATATATTGCCAGCTAGAGTGTGGAGGACTCTGAGTTCACTGATTAAAGAGTATGAGTAAATGCTTACAGCAGATACAGTTGATACATTTCTTCAGTAACATTTGATAATAACTTAGAGTACAGACACGTTCCATTCCTTGTCTTAGATGTAATGAACTAGAATGGATGGTGGCAGCACTTTCCTCCTTTCTACTTCACTCTACATCTCTTTTCTACTCTCTACTTCTACTTCCTACTCTCTCTGCTCTCCCTCCGCCTCTGTCCAAACTTACCCTCTCAAACTGACCACAAATGGGGGTGAGAATAGCTTGAGCTACCTCATCCCTTTGTGTGTATTTTAACTCAATAAACTTATTTCAATTTCAATTTCAACTGACCACACTCCTCGCTACTCCCATACTCCTTACTCCTCCCACCTCTCTACTTTACTCATTATTTCATTATTCATATCTTTTCCTTTTCAAATTTTGGATACTTTACAACCTGATAAGGTATATGGTACTTACCTGCAGGTACCTGATAAGGTATATGGTACTTACCTGCAGGTACCTGATAAGGTATATGGTACTTACCTGCAGGTACCTGATAAGGTATATGGTACTTACCTGCAGGTACCTGATAAGGTATATGGTACTTACCTGCAGGTACCTGATAAGGTATATGGTACTTACCTGCAGGTACCTGATAAGGTATATGGTACTTACCTGCAGGTACCTGATAAGGTATATGGTACTTACCTGCAGGTACCTGATAAGGTATATGGTACTTACCTGCAGGTACCTGATAAGGTATATGGTACTTACCTGCAGGTACCTGATAAGGTATATGGTACTTATAAGTAAGTACCCTTTTTAACGTGCTTGGAAGTGTAACATATAGTGGTGTGGTTGTGGTTATGGTGTGGTTGTGGTTGTGATTATGGTGTGGTTATGGTGTGGTCATGGTGTGGTTATGGTGTGGTTGTGGTGTGGTGGTGGTTATGGTGTGGTTGTGGTTATGGTGTGGTTATAGTGTGGTTATGGTGTGGTTATGGTGTGGTTGTGGTTATGGTGTGGTTATAGTGTGGTTATGGTGTGGTTATAGTGTGGTCATGGTGTGATTGTGGTTATGGTGTGGTTGTGGTTATGGTGTGGTTGTGGTTATGGTGTGGTTATAGTGTGGTTATGGTGTGGTTATGGTGTGGTTGTGGTTATGGTGTGGTTATAGTGTGGTTATGGTGTGGTTATAGTGTGGTCATGGTGTGATTGTGGTTATGGTGTGGTTGTGGTTATGGTATGGTTATAGTGTGGTCATGGTGTGGTTATGGTTATGGTTATGGTGTGGTTATAGTGTGGTCATGGTGTGATTGTGGTTATAGTGTGGTTGTGGTGTTGGTAGTGGGGTGGTGGTGGAGATGATAATGTTATGGGGGCTCACCACAACACTAAATATATCCCAGGATGATGTTCAATTGTGATCTTGGTGATGTTGTGGGGAGAACCCTGAGGGTGAGGTGTTGTAGGCCCCTCCTTCCCCACCCCTACAACCCCCCTTCCCCACACCAACACCTCCCCCACCCCCCACAAATCAACCCGGAACTATTGTAGTACCAACGAACCTACCTCACAATATCTGGGTTGCCCCCGCGCCCCTCGCCTCCCTGGCACCAAGCGCGGCCAAAAATGCATATAAATCTAGAACCCCGAGTGTTTACCAACACATATGATGTTTTCTGCTGCTAGGAGGGCCATTTTGCTGGCACTGGGGGCCGGGATGGTGCCATCAGTCAGGGGCTGTGGTCGCCAGACTCACGGCGCTAAAGGAACTCCCATTTTTGCTCAAACGGGTCTTGTTGATGCTAGATTTATTTAATTGAACATTTTCGTGACTCTAATTTGGTGAGAAAAGTGAGATGTGTGTGTGAGGAGAAAGTGGCGGTGGGTTGTGGTGAATTGTGTGTGTGTGTACTCACCTAGTTGTACTCACCTAGTTGTGTTTGCGGGGGTTGAGCTCTGGCTCTTTGGTCCCGCCTCTCAACCGTCAATCAACAGGTGTACAGATTCCTGAGCCTATCGGGCTCTGTCATATCTACACTTGAAACTGTGTATGGAGTCAGCCTCCACCACATCACTGCCTAATGCTGTGGTGGAGGCTCCACTTCCATCAGTTAACTACTCTGACACTGAAAAAGTTCATTCTAACGTCCCTGTGGCTCATTTGGGTACTCAGTCTCCACCTGTGTCCCCTTGTTAGCGTACCACCCATGTTTATCTTTATTTAAAAAAAAAAGTTTATCTTTATCTACCCTGTCGATTCCTCTTAGATTATGGTGTGGGTAGTGATCATGTCTCCCCGAGCTCTCCTATCTTCCAGCGACATTAAGTTCATATCATGCAGCCTTTCCTCGTAACTCATGCCTCTTAGTTCTGGGACTAGCCTAGTGGCATACCTTTGAACTTTTTCCAGCTTCGTCTTGTGCTTGACAAGGTACGGGCTCCATGCTGGGGCCGCATACTCCAGGATTGGCCTTACATATGTGGTATACAAGGTTCCTGAAGGCAGTTCTGATGTTAGCCAGCCTTGCATACGCCGCCGATGTTATTCTTTTTATGTAGGCTTCAGAAGACAGGTTTGGCGTGATATCAACTCCTAGAAATTTCTCTCTGTCCATTTCATGAAAGTCTTCATCTCCCATTCGGAATCCTGTGTCTGGCCTCCTGTTTCTACCGCCTAGTTTCATCACCTTACATTTACTCGGGTTGAACTTTAACAGCCATTTGTTGGACCATGCATTCAGTTTGTCTAAGTCTTCTTGTAGCCTCGTACTATCTTCCTTTGTCTTAATCCTCCTCATAATTTTTGTATCACCAGCCAACATTGAGAGGAACGATTCTATACCCTCTGGGAGAGAGGGAGGAGTATGAGTGCTCTTCATCCTGAAAGCCTGTGCACAAGATATTAAACAAAAAATGATAACAGGGTATAGGAGTACCTAACGGATGGAAAACAAAGGGTCACTGTCCTAGAGTAGGCGTCGAGCTGGAGGGATATGAGAAGTGAGGCTCCCGATGGCTCGGATAGTTCCCAATAGAGTCATTAGCATAATTTTCTGAATCCTAGGTGCCTAGTAACTGACTGCTCGGTCAACAGAACCATCACATGAACACATTCGTGACCAACCGTTTCTGTCCAGCCCGGACCTGGGTTGTGAGCCAAGGACGCAGACCACTGTGCCAGAGGCCTCACCTCAGAGTGACGCCCGCGCGGCTTCTCACTGTGTTGGTCTAACTACATCTGAACTTCGATCACTCTTCCATACCACTTACGGGCTATTCATGCCCGTGCCACCTCTTGGGTGGCTTAATCTTAAAAAAAAAAAAAAGATCACTCTTGGCACTTATGCCCTGGGGCCAGATTCACGAAGCAGTTACGCACGTACTTAAGAACGGTTTTATTCTTAGCATCTTCGTAGCGGCTACGTCGGTATTCAGGTAGGCATTTAAGTATGAAAATCTTTGTAAGTAAACCACTGTCGCGCTAAGAACGATCTCGACCGCTCGTAGTCGAGTGGTTACGACTACGTGTTACGAAGTTAGGTGGTTACGACTACGTGTTACGAAGTTAGGTGGTTACGACTACGTGTTACGAAGTTAGGTGGTTACGACTACGTGTTACGAAGTTAGGTGGTTACGACTACGTGTTACGAAGTTAGGTGGTTACGACTACGTTTTACGAAGTTAGGTGGTTACGACTACGTGTTACGAAGTTAGGTGGTTACGACTACGTGTTACGAAGTTAGGTGGTTACGACTACGTTTTACGAAGTTAGGTGGTTACGACTACGTGTTACGAAGTTAGGTGGTTACGACTACGTGGTTACGTGTATCTACACGTAACCACGTACCATTTTAAGTCAGCATGTAGCTACACGTAAACTGGATATGACTCAATTTTTCTCTATTACACTAACTGGAGGATCGATTGTATTATAAACAAACATTTTTTCTGTCGCGTGTCATGAAGGCGTCCAAGGGATACCTGATCAACCAGGCTGTGACTCATACGTCAGGCTGCGAGCAGCCGCGTCCAACAGCCTGGTTGATCAGTCCGGCAACCAGGAGGCCTGGTCGACGACCGGGCCGCGGGGACGCTAAGCCCCGGAAGCACCTCAAGGTAACCTCAAGGTAAGGCGTCCTTCGTGTTAACTATCTATACATTCTCTGCTTCAAACTTGTAGTAAATATGTCTTTTTTGTCTATTATTATTTAGATTTATAATAGCAAGATATTATTCCAGTAGTTATTACGTAAATAAACACTGGTGAACTTGAGACATGAGAGTAGGTGATGACGGGATTGCTTGGGTGCAGTTACTATCTCCTCATGCCTCTGTTCACCTAGCAGTAGGTATAGCTATTCAGGAGTTAGTCAGTTTGTTGTGAGGCTCCATCCTGTGGGGGGGGGGGGGGGGGGGGGACCTCGATACAGGTCTAACGTGTATGTGGGCAAGAAGCTGGGGTATGTGGGCAAGAAGCTGGGGTATGTGGGCAAGAAGCTGGGGTATGTGGGCAAGGACCTGGGGTATGTGGGCAAGGAGCTGGGGTATGTGGGCAAGGAGCTGGGGTATGTGGGCAAGGAGCTGAGGTATGTGGGCAAGAAGCTGGGGTATGTGGGCAAGAAGCTGGGGTATGTGGGCAAGAAACTGGAATATGTGGGCAAGAAGCTGGGGTATGTGGGCAAGAAGCTGGGGTATGTGGGCAAGAAACTGGAATATGTGGGCAAGGAGCTGGGGTATGTGGGCAAGAAGCTGGGGTATGTGGGCAAGAAACTGGAATATGTGGGCAAGAAGCTGGGGTATGTGGGCAAGAAGCTGGGGTATGTGGGCAAGAAACTGGAATATGTGGGCAAGGAGCTGGGGTATGTGGGCAAGAAGCTGGGGTATGTGGGCAAGAAACTGGAATATGTGGGCAAGGAGCTGGGGTATGTGGGCAAGGAGCTGGGGTATGTGAGCAAGGAGCTGGGGTATATGGGCAAGAAGATGGAGTATGTGGGCAAGGAGCTGGGGTATGTGAGCAAGGAGCTGGGGTATGTGGGCAAGAAGCTGGGGTATGTGGGCAAGAAGCTGGGGTATGTGGGCAAGAAGCTGGGGTATGTGGGCAAGAAGCTGGGGTATGTAGGCAAGAAGCTGGGGTATGTGGGCAAGAAACTGGAATATGTGGGCAAGGAGCTGGGGTATGTGGGCAAGGAGCTGGGGTATGTGAGCAATGTAACGACCGCTTACCCTGCCGTAATAACCGCGGCCTTTATTGTAATAACCCGATGTTCCCCAGTATTAATCCTGTTATCTTGTTATCTCTCGTGATCGTAATATACGCTCTCTGTTGTACATCTCTGTCTCTTCACTCAATACCCCAGCTTAACACTGTTACAGTCCAGTATGACCCCTCACTGGACGGCCACGTATGTAAGAGGAATATTAAATGAGGAAGATACACCAAGGACAAGGGTTATTAGTAAAAAAAAAACAATAACAAAACACATTTACACTGCCACCACCTTCCCGACCAACCATACCTGAATGTGTCAATCACCGATCCCCCAGGAAGGCAAGGAAAGAAGATGGAGTATGTGGGCAAGGAGCTGGGGTATGTGAGCAAGGAGCTGGGGTATGTGAGCAAGAAGCTGGGGTATATGGGCAAGGAGCTGGGGTATGTGGGCAAGGAGCTGGGGTATGTGAGCAAGAAGCTGGGGTATGTGAGGAAGAAGCTGGAGTATGTGGGCAAGAAGATGGGGTATGTGAGCAAGGAGCTGGGGTATATGGGCAAGAAGATGGAGTATGTGGGCAAGGAGCTGGGGTATGTGAGCAAGGAGCTGGGGTATATGGGCAAGGAGATGGGGTATGTGGGCAAGAAGATGGAGTATGTGGGCAAGGAGCTGGGATTTCAAGATGGAGTGAAGGAACTATGTCAAACTTCTTATACCATCGGGAATCTAACGCCGACCTGCAAGTAGCGAGGCCGTCTCTCGCAGGCCATTCTCCCACACATCTATGGTTCATCCAATATAATCAACAGACTTCTAGATGTTACGACTGCTCGGCTTACACTCGGTTACAAGTATCTCTGGGAATTCTCATTATCTGCCGATGTAGATCTGACTAAATGTAAACTGTGTCAACAAAATTATTCGCACACCCTCCGTCACTATGTGAAGGAGTGCGAAAAGATACGTGAATTTAGAGACAATTCTATAACCAATGTCCCAGCGATGTGTCAATATTTCATTCAAAATGATCTGCTACCACAAATTTTAGCCAAATATCCCCAGTTTGCTAACTGTAGGTAGTAATTAATTAAGAGTGACTGTAACCTATCCACCGCTGCCCACTGGATGGGGGGCGGTGTGCAGGACAAACATATCAATTGTGACACTAGCTCTCCACATATGTCAGTTGCTTAATTAAGAAACTGTACTTGTGGTCGATCTCGAACCCACTGATGATGTGACGACTTTTATTTATTTATTTATTTATTTATTTTATTTCTTTATTTATATACAAGAAGGTACATTGGGTTTGTGAGAATGTATAGCATGGTACAGTAATTGCACTCTTGTAAAGCCACTAGTACGCGCTGCGTTTCGGGCAAGTCCTTAATCTAACAGATAATTTTAAGTAGGTAAACTCTATCAGAATTAATAAAATGATAACAAATACATTGCAAGAAAAAAAATGAGATGAGAGAGATTAGTAAGTATATTAAAGCACATTGGTATATTAAAGCTCTGATTGATTACATTGACAGCTTGATTGGTAATTTAAACAAGATTAATAGACACCATACAGCAGATTGACAGCACATATAAGAAGACAGCAATGATCACAATGGTAAAGATGTTCAGATTGGGTACATAAAGATTGGGAGATTGGGTAGCAATAGATACAGTGCAGTTTTAAAGCAAAAGGGAAAAAACTATGAAGATGAAATTAGGTACTTTTTAGTATTGTTTTTGAATGATGTAAAGTTGGACAGCTTTTCAATTCAATAGGGAGTGAGTTCCATAGACTGGGTCCCTTTATTTGCATAGAGTGTTTACACAAATTAAGTTTGACTCTGGGGATATCAAAGAGATATTTATTTCTGGTGTGGTGATAATGGGTCCTATTACATCTGTCCAGGGAGAGTTTCAGAGCAGGATTTGCATTTAAGAACAGGGTTTTGTAAATGTAGTTGACACAAGAGAATTTGTGGAGTGAGATTATGTTTAGCATGTTTAGGGAGTTAAACAAGGGGGCTGAGTGTTGTCTGAAAGCAGAATTTGTTATGATTCTGATAGCAGATTTTTGCTGGGTGATGATGGACTTGAGGTGGTTTGCAGTGGTTGAACCCCATGCACAGATACCATAATTAAGATGGGGATAGATTAGTGCATAATATAGAGAGATGAGAGCAGAGTTAGGTACATAATATCTGATTTTGGAGAGTATACCAACTGTTTTAGAGACTTTCTTAGTTATGTGTTGTATGTGGGTACTGAAGTTGAGTCTCTTGTCTAGGAATAGGCCAAGAAACTTTCCATCATTTTTATTGCTAATGTTTACATTGTCTATCTGAAGCTGAAACTTTGAGAATTTGAGAATTGAGAATTTGAGAATTGAAAATTTGGAGAAATGAATTGAGAATTTGAGAAATGAGAATTTGAGAATTTTGTAACTAGCTCATCAAGATTGGGACTTGCTTAGCTAAATTAATTGTGGGGTTCAGTCCCTGAGCCCATTATGTGCCTCTGTAACCCTTCCCACTACCACCCACAAGATGGGTATGGGGCGCACAATAAATGAACTAAACTAAACTAACCCACCTCGCAACAGTGGTGTTCGCTACTGGCTCGATACCCTCCTCTATCATGTAGATTACGACGCGTCAAGTTCGCGATTACCCTGTAGTACCGCTGAACACCTTTGAGTTGGTATTTTATTGCTCAGCGAGTGACGCAAGGCACTCAAGCAGGGCACGATTTCCATTTTTATTTTCTTGTAAGACAGCAAAGTTATTATGTTGATCCGGCAATGTGTCGCGTCGCGTCCACTCAGCCGTCAGGTACCAGCAAAAGAATATAGACCATGCACAAGGCCGCACCCTCAAAAACACGGTGACTCACTGCTCTTCAACCCCACGCAAAACTATTTGTTTCCTCGGCATAAACATACTCTGTATACAAACTAACACACACACACACATGCCAGCGAACTATTTGGCATGGGTAGTATGCTATCAATTTGGGTACACAGAAGCTAAGTACCCGAGTAACCCACCGCCACAAATATTTTTGCTTTATTTAGTGTCAGATTAGCGAACTTGGCACATACCATTTAAAATAAAAGTTAAGAGGCTGGACCCCAAGAGCTGAAGCACAACCTTAGCAAGTACAACTAGGTGAGTACACGACAAAGCCGTTAGTCACAAAACAGATTCATTAATAGGATATACGCAACAAAACATTGCGTAGTAGTTTTGCCCGAAAAGCATTGCGTAATAGTGGCTTTAGGCATTGTATGTACTAGCTCTATCTATATATCAATCCATTAATGTAACATCACTTGTATGTATGTACCTTACCTGAATAAACATATTTATTTATTTATTTTAAAATATCTGATGTGATTGCAGCATGGAAACAAATCTCACTGATCTCATACGCAATAACGTCAGCAAGAACATTAGATGTTTGCGGAACTAAAACGAGGCCAAAGTGAGAGGGGGAAGGGGGGGGGGGTGACACTTATCAAGAAAGATTTGTGGCTCCTGTACCCACCTGTGTGTAAAACTAGTAGAGGCAAAGTTTACCATCAGGTATGGAAGGGAAAGCGTGGCTCATGCGTGGCTTATGCGTAGCTCAGAAACCCTCCCCTATCCCCCCCATCCTCTCCCCACCATTCCCCCATCCCCTCGTCCTCCCAACCATTCCCCAGTCCCTTCGTCCTCCCCCCCCCACCATTCCCCCCCCCCCCTCCCCCATGCCGTCATCCTCCCAACCATTCCCCACTCCCCTGTCCCCTTGTCATCCCCACCATTCCCCACTCCCCTGCCTCCTTGTCATCCCCACCATACCCCACTCCCCTGTCCTCTCGTCTTTCCCACCATTTTCCACTCCCTCGTCTGATGCGTTCCCAAATGGTCTGATGTTCCCATCAGAAAAGTGGGAACATCAAATGATCTGATGTTCGCATCACTGAAAAGTATGAACAGTTCAAAAAATGAAATTAAAAATAATGAAAAAAATAAACTATACTCATGCAATGAACAGTATGGTAAACAACACAGCTCAATTCCAATGCAATGTCACATAAAAAAAATCAAAATTAAAATATATAAAAAAATATGACAATTCAATTTATCAATGCAATTGGAAACATTGAAATGGAATTGTAACATATTTAGTTTAGAGTGTGTTGCTTTTACTTGCAACAGATGGCGGATTTAAAAAAAAAACGTTTTTACCTGTCACAGGTGTGCATGTGTGTTGCATCTATATAGTAGGTATATAAAAACGTGCACGTATTCAAATGGAACATTGTGTCAAAATGTCACAGCAATCTGTGAAGAACTTTTGGAAATTACAGCGTGTGTTGCTCTTACGCCCAACAGATGGTGCTATTTTTTTAAAAACCAGTGTTGAATGTAATGAAACGCCATTTTCTGGGTGAGACCCGGAGGCTCCCCGGAGCTTACTAAGCTGACATGCTAATGTCAGCCTTTGGCATCAGTCATGTGTATGGAGTTCTGTGGGCCTACCGGGGACCACGAGCCAGAACCTGGGCCCCACAGAGAGGCATGGGGAGTAATGGCCTATAGAAACCCCCATGTGGTTGGAAGCATTCTGTGTCTGCCATCGACTGGATCAGGCACCCAGAAAGGTAAGCATCCCAAAACAAACCCCTATTCTGGTAAAAATTTTACTACCAAAAAAGCCGAACAAGTGGATAGAACCCTCCTAAAAGAAAAGAGTAAACGAGCATGATGTCACACGTCGCCGCTGTCTGCGCAGTTACCCTCCCCGGGAAGGGAAAGGGGAAGCCCCTGACCCCTGTGCCGGCTATCCACCCTTCAGTTCTGAGGCTGGATGTCAAATCACATGAAAAACCGCCGACCGGAGGGAGGGAAGAATGCCGGGGAGCCTCCGGGTCTCATCCAGAAAATGGCGTTTCGTTACATTCAACACTGGTTTTCTTGGGGGAGCCCCTTTGGCTCCCCGGAGCTAACTACCCACAGAGGAAAAAGAAGAGGAACTTACCCAGGAGGCGGTTGCTGCTCACTCCTCAACCCGAAGTCAAGACAACTGGCTGCAACCACCAGCCCAACGCGCCACATAGTCCCGACTACGCCTAGGAACGTTCACTAGATAACGAACAGTCAGGACCCTGTTCGACCGCCAAAAACTCAGCGCCCGAATGTCAGACCAGGACATGTTGCCAAAGACGGCACCAAGAGCAGCAAACATACGAACGTCATTGGCATGGGGATAGACCGCAGGCTAGCTGGACTTAATAACCCTGCGGACGACCTGGGAGATCCGCACCCATGAACAGGGAAAGAAGGGAAACCGGATCAACTCAAATTGCGTCCGCAGACACAGAAGCCATGGAGCGCAAATAACGGCGTAGGGCTGCAACCGAATACAAAACATGATGCACTCCCAGTCTGACCAACCAAGCATCAACAACCCAAGGACCCCTCCGGAAAGCAGCAATCTCATTCTTTGCCAGAAAAGAAGGAGATGGTTGCAGACAAACAAAACCATCGCTACGACCAAAAGAGCAGAAATCCCTACGCCGGAGGAGAGCATAAAGCTCACCAACCCGATTCTCAGAGCCAATGCCAACAGAAAGAGCCTTTGAGAAACAATCCTGAACAGAAGGGGCCACAACAAACTGAGAAGAAGAAAGAAAGGAGAACACTCTGTCCAATGATTAAGACTGCTCAGGCGTCGCATGAGCTGGCCGGAGGTGAAACAACGCATGAGACGGCTTGCAAAACGGCGCAAAAGTAACATCAATACCGAAAGCAAGCTGAAGCGACTCCGCCAGCACTGCATGATAAGAGACGACAGTGTTAGGCATAAGATGACGGTCCTAGAACAACCAAGAGAGAGAAAGGACAAAACCACCCTAACAGAAAGCGAAGCACAATGACGAACACGCAAAAAGAACCGAAAGGACTGCCAGGAAACTTCATACTGCCGCCGAGACGGAGCCCGCAGGTGGTACATTAACAAAGAAGCCACCTGATCACCATAGAGATGATGATAAACTCGAGTCAAAAACACCATACGTGAAGACTCGAGGAGAAGACCGAACCAGCCACGAGACGCTCCGGTCCGATCTGTTGGAAGAGACAGAGCCACGGAAAAACCTCCAGATTCGGACACCGGGCAAGCAGGGCCTGAAACCATGGCTGGGCCAGCCACCAAGGGGCCAAGAAGACTACCCTCCCCTGGTAAGTCTCCAAGCGAGTCAGGACCTGGAGCAATAGCTGAACCAGGGGAAAGAGGTATAGGAACCCCCACCTCCACCTGTCCTGCTGAAAGGCATCGACCCCGACAGCCTCGCAATTGGGGAATGGCGCAACTTACTGGGGAAGGTGCTGTGACCACGCCGATGCGAAGAGGTCCACCTCGGGGTGCCTGAACATCTGGCAGAGCCAACGGAAGGAGTCGGCGTCGACTGTCCATTCCATGGAAAGGGGAACGAAACGAGACAGCCCGTCGGCCAAAACGTTGGACACTCCCCGCACGTGAACCGCCAGGAGAGCCAAACCCGAGGACTCAGAAATCGAGTCACCCGAAGCGACCAGCGACAAAGAGCCAAGAACTGCATTGAATCCCCCTCGGTTCAGGCAATGAACCACAGTGGAGCCGTCCAAATGGAGCTGGATCGTCAATCCGCAGGCGACCTGAACCCTTCAAAGAGCAAACCACACCGCCGCAAACTCCCGCACTGTGCTGTGGGCCCGACGGAAAGACGGACCCCACCGTCCCTCGCCAGCCTGGGGAGCACTGATCACAAAGCCTCATCCAAGAGACAACGTGTCCGTGAACACATCGAGCGAGGGCTCGGGTAGGCGCCAAGGCACGGAACCCAGAAAAATCCGAAGAGAAGCCGGCGACACAGCAGCCAATACAAGGCCCTCGGGGGTCGAACCCAGCAATCGCAAGAAAGGCAGAAGGGACGGCCCCGAAGGAACCAGAACAGCCGACGAAGTCAAACCTGACCCGGCGGGTCAGGTCACATCATCACGAAGTTCAGGCTCCGGCACAAACCCTCAAGCAACCACCGGGTGACCCGGGAGCCCCCAGAAAAAGGCACAAGTGGGACCGCAGCCGCAGGAGAGACTCCGGAGGAAGAGACAAAGAAGCAGTCCAAGAGTCCCACACACAAGACCCAGTCATGTCCGAACCTGGGAGGGAACAAGATGGGACTTCCTCCAGTTCACCAAGAACCCGAATCCGGTGAGCTGAGAAAGAACCAAATCCCTGGCTAGCGGACAAGAGGACTGGCTGAGAGCCCAAACCAGCCAGTCGTCGAGGTAGGACAACACCCGAACACCTAGGAGATGCAGACGGGCCACAATGACCAGCGTAAGGCTTCTGAACACGCGAGGTGCCAGATTCAACCTGAACAGAAGACAACGAAAGTGGTAACCTTGACGCCCCACAACAAACCCGAGCCAGTCCCTGAACCCCGGATGAATCAGGACATGCCAATAAGAGTCCCGGAGGTCCAGGGACACCATCCAAGAGCCTGGCTCAAACAGGACCCGAACCTGGGACAGTGTAGTCATCCGAAAGGAGGGGCAATGAACCCAGGGGTTCAGACGGGACAAGTCCAGAATGAACCGCAGGTCTGCATAGTCCCGTTTTGGGACCAGGAACAGACGGGAGACCCATCTGAGGGACGACGTCGTTTCGATGACGTCCAAGCGCACCCACTCCAAGATAACTCGACAGAGCGCAGGGAAAGAGGCCAGCCCCAAACCGCAAGAAGGAGGGGCCACCCAACGCCACCGCAGGCCGAAGGAAACGACTCGAAACGCCCACAAATCGTGGGACCAGGTGTGAGCAAACAGTGCAAGCCTCCCCCCCCAATCGCCCCGTCAATGGGGCAAACCGCGAAAGGGCTGGCATTCCTTGCGAGACCCAGAGCCTCGCACAGAGCGAATACCGTGCAGAAGAGACGAAGGCGGGTCCGAAGGTGGAACCGAACTCGAAACTGGCACCTGTGGCCTACCACGACGAGCAGAACCCCGAACTCTGGCACGACCCCTCTGGGAAGGCCACCCCCTCCCCCCCGAACTCCCGGAGAACCAACAAGTCCAACATTGGACGGCAATTGGCCGAAGCAGCCTGAATATACTGTGCCACGGCCGAAGGTGCAAAATGCAGAGGACAAAAAAGTGAAGACATCCTAAGAGCCAGGGCCCAGGCTGATTCCAGAGAGAAGGCGGCAAGCACCGCCTGCCGACATGCAAACCGGGAAGCATAAAACAGTGAAACCTCATCCTGCAAGATCGGCGCAAAGAGCTTCAACAAGGCCGCCAACGAGCGAGCCGCCGAGCCCAAGGCACCAGACCCAGGAACTGCCCCAAGCATCCCCACATCTTCCACAAGCCAGTCAGAAGACAGCTCCAGGAGAGAAAAGAAACGCAAGGCCGAAGCCAAGAGGCCATGGGCGCGCAAGTCCTCAGCAACCTGTGCAGCCGAAAGGGAGGGAACCTGCACATGGAGCTGCACTACGCCAACATCCCAGGGAAGGACTGGGGGCAAACAAGCACTCATTGAGGTGCTCAAGGCCGCCCCCCAGGAAAACCTGAACCACCGTCGAAGCCTCGCGCCACTCAAGCGTGCGAGAACGACAGAAGGAACGCCAAGCCTCCAAAGCAAATACAGGACAGTCCGCCAGCCAGGACGACTTCGGAACCTCGTAACGGACCCAGAAAGGGAATGACGGCCCAAACCTGAAAGACGACGGATCCATAAGTGAGGCATAATCACACAGGAGGTCGTGCAGGACATAAACCGCTAGGGTTGCCCATACCACAGACGGTAGGATGCGGTAAGCCAAAAACCTCCGGAAGGACGGAACCAATGCACCCAAGGAGACATGGAACCGAACCCGGGGAGGGGCAGACACCAAATCCAACTCGTAGGCAGAGGGGGGAAAAGTGAACCCCACTCCTTGTAACAATAAGCGCCACTCCGAGGGTAGAAAAACCCAGGCGGGGTCCAGCGGGGGGCCCCAAGGCCCCCAAGTCAGCCAGGCCTCCCGCCCCAGGATCCTCCTCCACAGGACCCCGGGGACGAGTCATCCCCCAGAGCACCAGCCCCTAAAGAAAAGGCCGGCGCAGCTGAGTAAGCCAGACGGAAGGGGGGCCCACTGGTCAGACCCAGAGGCTTCGGCTGGGAGATAGAACTCAAATGCCTCCGTCTCTACATCGGAAGGGGCATCCCCAAGACTGCCCGAGTCTCAAGACCATCTAAACCCTGCCCTGACTCCGAAACCCTCAGACGTTTCGGGCCGGAAGCAGGGGGAAAGGGGACCAGAACAAACCACAACAGGGGAAGGACAAGGGGGCACAGACTGAACCAAGGTCGAAGCGCTCCCCCCCTCCCAAGTCCGGGTCCCTATGAGCAAAACGGGGAAGCCTCGGGGCATCCGGGTGAGCAACCAACCTAGCGAGTTGGAACAGCCTAAAGCGCACATGCAATGCCTGTGCCCATAGAACCCCATCATTAGTAGATTGGGTAAACTGAGTCACTAGCAAGCAACATAACTCGCAGGACTCCTGGTCGAAAGTGTCACCGACCCAACAGGCAGCGTGACGAAGGCAAAAACAGTAAGGGTCACCCTGAGACCAGGGGACCGAGCAGCCCTCGAACTCGCACGTAGCGAGGGGGGGACACCAGGGACACATCCATCGGACCCACACGTCCCCTAGGGGTTTCCCAGGGTCCTGAGACGGAACTCACGCTCAGGGAATCCCAAACAGGGTACTGCTAACGGGCGCCCAAAACTACCAAGCAACTTACTAAAGCTGAACCTCAGGGACGTGTACACTCACGGGGACCTAGCAGGGGATAACCACCAGAAGAATTGTGCTCAGGTCACAAGCAAAAATGGGGAAAGCAAGGCAAATCCCCCCACAAAGCAAAAGGAAAAAGAAAAACAAAACCTCGCAAGTGGACAACGTACCCCAAGGAACAGAGCCGGCCGCTATGAATGGTGAAAACAAGCTGCGCAGAACCCTGCGCCCCGTACCAGTGCAACCACCTCTTACCCTAAGGTAAACAAGAAAGACAAACCCCCAAGCATCCAAAGGGCAGCCGAAAAACCGAGCAGTAAACCGGTCCAGTAGAGGCCGGTTTACTGCTCGAAGGACTTGTGGAAGATGGCTCCAAGTCCCAAGGATAGTACTTACAGGGCACCTAGGGACGAGACCCATAAGCGCATGCAGCCCGAGTACTGGAGAATATCTCCTGGCTCTCGCACCCCCTGGAAGACAGCACCACACTCAAAGCACAGCGCTGGAATCACTGGAGCCAGAGCATACGTCCACCGCCTATAGCATCAGCTTTAGAAATGAAGGGTGGATAGCCAGCGCGGGGTTCTGGAGCTCCCCCTTCCCCCTCCCAGGGAGGGGGGAGCTGCGCAGACAGAGGCAACGTGTGACGTCATGCTCGTTTCTTTTAGGGGAGTTCTATCCACTTGTTTGGCTTTTTGGTAGCAAAATTTTCACCAGAATAGGAGTTTGTTTTGGGATGCTTACCTTTCTGGGTGCCTGACCCGGTCAATGGCAAACAGAGAATGCTTCCAACCACATGGGGGTTTCTATAGGCCATTGCTCCCTATGCCTCTCTGAGGGAGCCAGGTTCTGGTTCGTGGTCCCCGATAAGCCCACAGAACTCCATTGTTACGGACTCGTCACCCTTGTCAGGGGGTAGAGTGGCAGTTCCAGCGCCATCTACGAGTCCGCACCCGAACTGCCCCGGAATCGTACGTAAAATGGACAATGCCATCTGGTGGTGGCTATCTAAAACCTGTAAATGGCTAAAGATTCCTGCCTTGGTCAGCCAGAGGGGGTCGTTGTGAGTGACCTCTGGTGAGTTGACGCATCAAGACCAGCGCCACCTAGTGTGTGCTACAGACCACAATGTCAAGTCCCCAGTGGGTTTAGTGGTATTTCCTAGTTTCGCCAGTATCGGCTAGTCATTAATCAACCCGTTCTCGCAAATTCGTAAAGTCAATATTGACTTATTAACTACGTGCATAGGTGATATACTAAACATAATAGATACCCTTAAAAAGATTCGTAGAAAACACCGACCTTACCTAACCTTGTTAGTATTTTAAGATAAGCATCTTATTGCTTCGTAATTACAATTATTACTTAACCTATACCTATTATAGGTTAGGTAATAATTGTAATTACGAAGCAATAAGATGCTGATCTTAAGATACTAACAAGGTTAGGTAAGGTCGGTGTTTTCTATGAATCTTTTTAAGGGTATCTATTATGTTAAGTATGTCACCTATGCACATATTTAATAAGTCAATATTGACTTATTAAATTTGCGAGAACGGGTTGCATTAATGACGTTTTTGTGTCCACAGAGGTGACGTCTGGGGGCAGTAATACTGGAGACGGCAGTTCATCTTGGGCACTCCACAGTCTCCCTACAGGGTCCTGAAAACGACCAAGTAATGAAGCAGTGTGGTAGCTGCAAGTGCTTAAGTGTTGAAAAGGATCAGCGTACCTTTGGGACTGGCTTAGGGGAGAGACTGACGACAGGGAGGTGCCTGTTGAGTAGTGCTGCTAGCTGGTCGCTAGAGACTGCTGCCAGGGGATCGCTACCCCTGTATTGTGACCCCGCTCAGCGTGTGGCTGAGGTACTCTGCCAGCCAGTAGCTGGAGAGTGGTCGTGGGGGTACAGGCACCTCATGACACTGTCAGTGGGCTGGCCCACGTATAGGTGAACTCGCCGGTGTTCTTCCCAGTAAGGTTGGATACGCTACTGGACAGTGAAGAAATACTGGGGATTGATGAACTCTGCACGTGAACACGTTTGATATCCTGAGCGAAAGGATTGTACATAGGTGTAGTGATAGCTTATTTGTTCTTTATATATTACTTGGGGTGACGGTGTACATATATATACTTAACGGTGGTGGAAAGATATTGAATACATTGACGAAAAGGAACAGTGTTTTGTTCATCCCCTCCTTTTTATGCACTACATAGCCACTTTCTTTAAAGCGTACTACCTACTTGGGGTTGGATACTATCATTTTTGGTTCAACCATCAAAGAACCCGGTTGTGACCCATAGTGGCCGTAACATCCATACACATGACTGATGTCAAAGTCTGACATTAGCATATCAGCCTAGTAAGCTCCGGGGAGCCGAAGGGGCTCCCCTTCCCCAGAAAAGCACGTTTTTTACCTGTCACAGGTGTGGCATGTATATACACAGTACTAGCAGTAGGTATGTAAAAACACGCTCAAATGGAACTTTGTCAAAATTTCAAAGCAATCAGTGAAGAACTTTTGGATATTAGCGATTTTGAACAAACGAACATTTACATTTTTAAAAAAGTAGGGGCACACCCATTTATACAATTGTATAACTACTTTTTTTTTTTTTTTTACTTGAAGTCAAAGTTATATCTGACAATTCATAATTCCCCCCCCCCCCCCATCTCACACTGGCGCAGCTTTCAGGGATTTGTGGATCCTGATTCAAAGGTCCTTTTCTTCATCAATCTGCTGAAAGGTAATATTGATTTGATAGTTGCGAAGTGCACTGTTATGGTCACATACCTTGCATTTGTCAATATTTAAAAGCATTTACCAATCTTCAAGCACTTGTGGACATTATGCATATCTCTTTGGAAGGCCTCGGTATCATTTTCGCTACCGACTTTACCATAAATCATTGGTGTCACCTGCAAGTCTGATGATATGCTTTGTAATGTTCTCATCTGTCATTGATGTATATGATAAAAAGGGTTGGCCCCAAACTGGAACCTTGTTGTACCCCACTCACCCCATTTCTCATTTATATTCATTCCCATTTTAGACCAACCCTTTGCTTTCTTTATTTTAACCATTGTTATATACGTTCTACCATTTATTCAATGTGCTTGTACTTTCCTTGCCATTCTGTCATGTGGTACCTTATCAAAAGCTTTAGCAGTCCATGTATACTGCATTTACTGGAAGTCTTTGGAGATGTTGAGGTTCAAGGCTTTAAAACGGTTGCGAACCTGCGGAGTGGGAAGGAGCATGGGGTAAAGAAGCATGACGTAGTGCACGGGCATAACTCATGCCTGAAAAGGAGAAGGCGGACCTGGCATCTCGCCTTGGGAAAATATAGCCCCCCCCCCTCCCTGTTCAGCTCGTTGTTGTCGTGAGGGGGGGCTTGGTGGGCGGCTGCCGGAGTGTGATGCTCCTTGGGACAGTCCTGTCCTTCTGTAGCCTTGTGCTCCTGCTGCTGTCCTCTCTAATTGTGCTGAACGACTTTTCCTTTTCCTTCTGTTTCGTTTTTCTCCCCCCTCTTCTATCTGCTTGTCGTTTCCTGCGGACCTTTTTGCTTGTTTTGGTTATTTCTTTGGACTACTTCTATTTTGACGCCCGGGTGCTTGAGGAGGCATACTCTTGCACCCGTTGAACTGTAGTACCCGACGTCTCGAGCGAGGGGAACCTTTTATTGTCAATCCCCCTTTCGTCACTGAACCCGATCTCGACGGACTGATGGTTCTTAAGGTGGCGTTTGTGGGGTGTGTACTCACGATGCACCCCTAGGGGGGGCCCCGGCATGATCGGCGATAGCTTCCTGTTGGGTGTCCTGCCTCTAATTGTGGCTCCATGGTGGGTTTGGGGGCACATTCCTGGATGAATTTGTCACACTTCGTATTTGTCGTTGTTTCTTTTGTACCCTCTCAGGCTCGTGGGGTGGGCGACCAAGCCCCCGAGTCGGCCTGTATTGGAAGACCGGGCTCTGTAGCCCCCGCTGCGTTGGGCCCCGACCTTGCTCCTCCTCTGACCCTCCTTACTTCTTCCCTCGGCTCCCCTCCCTCCTCTGTGGTTGGGTCGAGCCTCCAGCCCCCAGTGGTGACCACTTCGTCCCCTGGTGTGGCTCTCTCGTTGTGACTACTGCACCTTTTAACCCCTCTCTCTGGGGGTTCTCAACGCCGTCCGCGCCACGGCCGCACTCGCTCAATTCCTTCCTGTACTGATGCGCCCAATGCCTCCTCCTCTGTTCATTGGAGTTCTGTCCCGAAGGGTCCCCCTCCTGGGCCTCTGTCTAGGGTTTCCTTTCTTTCTACTCGGTCTGTCATGTCTCCTGTGTCTTCTTCCTTGTCTCCCTCCGATCCTCCTTCCCATCCTTCTTCTCCGTCTATTGCCTCTCCCCGACGCCTGTCAGTGCGGGCTGATGTCCATCGCTCTCCTAATGGCCGTCGTGTGTGCTCTCGTTCGGCTTCTCCTGTTGAGGCGCTGGAATCCGTTGCCCAGTACGTAGTTGCTGGGACACCTGTCTCTTTTAAGTCAGAAGCGTAAGACTGGCTCCTCTTCCTCCTCCCCGGCGGATAAGAAGGCTTTGCTTTCTTCCTCAGCCCCTACTTCTGGCTCTATTGCTCCTTCCCCTCCCATTTCAGTGGTTGCGCCCCCTGTTCCTGCTATGGAGGTTTCTTTGGCCCCTGCTTCCCTCTCGGTTGCTGCCCTTGCTGAGGTGCGCTCCCCTCTTTCTACTCCTCCCTCTTCCTGCTGCTGTCCTTGACTGCTCCTCTCCGTTGTCTCCTCTTCCTCCTCCTCCGGACCCTGCCCGCCCACCTCTGGTCTGTTCTCCCGCTTCCTTCTCTCCGTCTTTGCTCAGTTTACCCATGCCCCCTGACTTTGCTGACCCTGATCCCGACCCTGATATTCTTTAACGTGCCATGTTGCTCTTTCGCCTTTGTTTCTTCCTTGTTCTCTGTTGTCCTTTCTCTTCTCGTCGATGTCTATTCTTCAATGGAACGTTCGAGGTTATTACGCCAATTTCCTCGAACTCCAACTTCTAATTTCGCGGTTTTCGCCCCTTTGTGTCTGTCTCCAGGAGCCGATGCTTGGTACTCGTCCTAGTCGTTTTCGTGGCTATTCCTTTCTCTCCCCCCCCCCCCCCCCCCCACATTGTTGAGTAGGCAACATAGAGGACACGGCGAACCTCCAGTCAGATGTAGATCAGGTCTTTCTATGGGCTACAGAAAATAATATGGTGTTTAACGAAGATAAGTTCCAGCTCATGCGCTATGGAAAAAATGAAAATATAAAAACGGAAACCACGTACAAAACTCAGGCAAATCATAACATAGAACGAAAAGGCAATGTAAAGGATCTGGGTGTACTCATGTCGGAAGACCTTACCTTTAAAGAACACAATAAAGTAGCCGTCACAACTGCAAGAAAAATGACAGGTTGGATAACAAGAACTTTTCACACTAGAGATGCTATACCGATGATGATACTTTTCAAAACGCTTGTGCTCTCTAGAGTGGAGTACTGCTGCACAATGACAGCACCTTTCAAAGCTGGAGAAATTACTGACCTGGAGAGCGTGCAGAGATCCTTTACTGCTAGAATCCACTCAGTAAAACATCTAAACTATTGGGACCGACTAAAGAGCCTAAAACTGTACTCCCTTGAGCGCAGGCGGGAGAGGTACATAATAATTTACACGTGGAAAATATTAGAGGGGCTGGTCCCAAACCTGCACACAGAAATAACATCACATGAGACCAGAAGACATGGCAGGATGTGCAGAATACCCCCGTTGAAAAACAAATACCTGGTTGATACCTGGTTGATGGGGTTCTGGGAGTTCTTCTACTCCCCAAGCCCGGCCCGAGGCCAGGCTCGACTTGTGAGAGTTTGGTCCACCAGGCTGTTGCTTGGAGCGGCCCGCAGGCCCACATACCCACCACAGCCCGGTTGGTCCGGCACTCCTTGGAGGAATAAATCTAGTTTCCTCTTGAAAATGTCCACGGTTGTTCCGTGGACATTTTCAAGAGGAAACTAGATTAGGGGGGGGGGCATAACTGGCCGACCCCACAGAGGTGCAACTGGTACTCTGAGAGAGAACTCTATCAACATCAGAGGTCCGAGACTGTTCAACACGCTTCCACTACACATAAGGGGCATAACTGGCCGACCCCTCACAGTGTTCAAGAGAGAACTGGATAAGCACCTCCAAAGGATACCTGATCAACCAGGCTGTGACTCGTACGTCAGGCTGCGAGCAGCCGCGTCCAACAGCCTGGTTGATCAGTCCGGCAACCAGGAGGTCTGGTCGACGACCGGGCCGCGGGGACGCTAAGCCCCGGAAGCACCTCAAGGTAACCTCAAGGTAACCCCCAGCCGTTGCTGGGGCTCCTAATTCTTCTGCTCTCTTGATTCGCGCTGATGTTCCCTTTGTCCCCTTACTTTTTCCTTCGCCTCTCCATTGTTCTGCTGCTCGTATCTTTGTAGGGAAATGGTACACAGTTTGTTCCACTTATATCCCCCCCCCCAAGTGTCCCGCTTTCTCTTCTTGATTTGAAACACCTCCTGGACTTCTTGCCGGAGCCTGTGCTCCTGATGAGTGATTTCAATTGTCATTCTCTTTGGGGTGATGTTCTGACGAATACCCGAGGTCGCCTTCTTGAGCCGTTTATCCTCTCTTTTTACCCTGTCTCTTCTGAATTCTGGTGAGCCCACTCATTTGGACTCTCGGACTCGCACCCTTTCCTCTCTTGATCTTTCTCTCTGCTCTTCTTCTCTTTACTTAGATTTCATGTGGCAGGTTCTTGATGACCTCCATGGCAGTGACCATTTCCCCATGTTTCCTTTTTCTCTTTTCGCCCGTCCCTCTCCTTCCCTAGGTGGCAGTTTGCTGAGGCGGACTGGAACCTATTTACCCTCAGTGCTGCTCTCTCTAACCTAGCTCTCCCTTCTGCCTCTCCCTCGTGCTCTCCTCCTTTTTCATGACACTGTTTTCGACGCTGCCCTCCGCTTTATTCCTCGTTCTTCCTCTCGGGGTCCGCGGAAGTGCGTTCCCTGGTGGAATGCGGACTGTGCTCGGGCTGTCCGCTGTAAGCGTGCAGCCTGGAAGAGGCACCGCCGTCGGCAGACGGCCGATTCTTTTCTATTCTTACGGAAAGCGAGTGCGGTGGCCCGTAAGGCCATCCGTACAGCTAAGCGTGAATGTTGGGCATCTTATGTCTCCACAATTATGTCCGAAACTCCTCTGTCACAGATCTGGAAGCATATCCGCAAGATAGCGGGTAAGTTCGTTCCCGATGTTTCACCGGCCCTTCACCTCCATGGTACTCTTGTGGCGGACCCGTTGCAGGTCGCTTCCGAACTAGGTTCCCACTTTTCTTCTGTTAGCTCTGGTCTTCATCTTCCCCAATCTTTCCTTCTTCGTAAACCTGTCCTTGAGTCTCGTCCTTTAGATTTCTGCACTAGTCTTCAGCTTCCCTATAATGATCCCTTC
This sequence comes from Procambarus clarkii, assembly GCF_040958095.1. Lineage (NCBI taxonomy): Eukaryota > Metazoa > Arthropoda > Malacostraca > Decapoda > Cambaridae > Procambarus > Procambarus clarkii. The sequence continues at coordinate 34,224,212 of NC_091168.1, read as the reverse complement.
TCTCTCTCTCTGAACTTCGTTCTGCCCTGGCCCTCTGCGGTTCTACGGCAGCGGGCTCCGATGGTATTCATTATGAGATGCTTCGCCATCTACCTCCGTGCACGTCTCAGTATTTACCGAGTCTGTATAATCGGATCTGGGAGTCGCGTCAGTCCCTGAGGACTGACTTGATGCCGTTGTCCTCCCTGTTCGCAAACCGGGGTCTCTAGGTACTTCCCCTAAGGACTTTCGCCCTATTGCCCTCACAAGTTGTATCTGCAAACTCTTTGAACGTATGGTTAACGTTCGTCTGATGTGGTTCCTGGAACACCATCACCACCTCTGCCCTTCTCAATTTGGTTTCCGCAAGTGCCGCAGCACGACAGATGTCTTTGGTGAACTTGGAGGTCTATAATCGTACTGCTTTTCCTGCGAAGACCTCCGTTGTTGCCGTCCTTTTTGATCTGGAAAAGGCTTACGACACCATTTGGCGATATCATATTCTATCTCAATTTCATTCTTTTGGCCTTCGTGGTCATCTCCCTCTCTTTCTCCACAGCTTCCTCTCTTGTCGTTCCTTTCGGGTGCGCCTTGGTACCGCTCTCTCTGCCTCTTTTCAGCAATACGAAGATGTGCCCCAGGGTAGTGTTCTGAGCACTACTCTTTTTCTGGTTGCCCTCAATGGTCTTCTTTCCTCTCTTCCTTCAGGTGTCTTCTCCGCTCTCTATGTTGATGATTACCTTTGCTGTCAGGGTGATGATTCGCCTCTCCTTCAGCGCCGGCTTCAACTTGCAATTGATGCCGTGTCGTCTTGGGCCACCGATCATGGCTTCAAGTTGTCTCCTTCTAAGACTTGTGCCCTGACTTTTACTCGGAAACTGGTCGTTCTTTGTCCCTTTTTATCACTTTATGGTCATCCCCTTGAGTACAAGGATTCCGTGAAGCTTTTTGGGGTTATTCCTTGACACTCGTTTGTCTTGGTCTCCCCATATCTCTTGCCTCTGTGTTGAGTGCTCTAAGGCCCTTACCTTCGGGTATTGTCCCATACTTCTTGGGGGGCAGATAGGCGCACTCTCCTTGCTTTACATTCCTCTCTCGTCCTGTCTAAGCTCGATTATGGTTGCCCTGCTTACTCGTCTGCTTCTCCTTCTACTCTTCGCCGTCTTGATGCTTTGCACCATACTGGGTTGCGCCTCAGTTCTGGTGCCTTTAGTTCGACTCCTGTCCTTAGCTTGTATGTTGACACTGGCTTCCTGTCTCTCCAGGACCGCCGTTATCGCTACTGTCTTCGCTATCTTGCGCGGTCCTTACAACATCCTTCCTTTCGCCTCTGTCGTGCTTTAACTGTTACCCCTCCTACGGTGCCTGTTCCTCTTCACCACCTCCCTCTTTCTATCCGGTTATCTCGCCTACAGGATTCTCTTTCCGTTCGTATTTCTAATGTTTCTCCTCGTGTTGTTCCCTCTTTGCCCGCGTGGAGAGTCCCCCTTCCGCGGTTTTGTACATCCTTGACCTGCATCACTGAAGCTTTTACCCCTCCTACGGTTCTAAAATGCCTTTTCCTTGAGCACTTTTCTTCTCACTCCCACTCCGTTTCCGTCTTTACCGATGGGTCTAGGTCTGCAGACGGTGTTTGCTACTCTGTCGTTTTTCCTGATCACACTTATGTGTCGCTTACCTTCGGAGACTAGCATCTTCACAGCGGAGCTTTATGCTATTCTCTATGCTCTTCGTCTCCTGCTCTCTTGTTGTCAATCTTCCTTTGTAGTTGTTGTTGACTCTCGTAGTGCCCTCATGGCTCTCAGGTCCTTTAATCCGGTTCATCCAGTGGTTGTCGAGATCCAGCATTGGCTGTTTCTTGTTCACAGTAAATTTAAGTCGATTGAGTTTTGAGTTCCCAGCCATATTGGTGTCTCTTTAAATGAGCGTGCGGATGCTGCCGCCAGGGAAGCTGTCCACTCTTGTCCCATCTCTCGTAAAGGTTTTCCTTATTCCGACTTTTACCCGGTTATCCATTCCTCTATCCTTGCCCGTTGGCAGGCTTTTGGTCGTCTGTTACTGGTAACAAACTACGTTCTCTTAAACGTTGTGTGTCCTCGTGGCCGTCCTCCACCGTAACCGGCGATGGGAAACGGCTCTGGCGAGGTTGCATATTGGCCATACTCGCTTTACTCATGGTCACTTGATGGAGCGTCTCCCTGCTCCTTATTGTTCCTCTTACAGACGTGCATATCCTTGTTGAATGTCCCGACTTCCGGGACGAGCGTGTCTTGTTTTCCGACCGTCCCCCGCGGTCGCTTCTCTCTCGATAGTATTCTTAGGGATTCGGATACTTTTGATATCGTTCGCCTCGTGCGTTTCCTGTTCTCGTATTGGCATCCTTGGTGCTATTTAGCGCCCCTCTGATTATCCCGCACATTTGATGGTGCTACATAGCCTTCCTGGTTTGGTGCCTTCTTTTGATAGTTACTTACTATATTTCAAGACTCCATGCCTAAATTTCCAACACCTATTACCAATAATGGGAGGGTCCACCAAATAAGTTACCTTGACCATCTTGTATGATAACAATTACAAGAGGGGCCAAGTGAATGTGTCAATCTGGAGGACAGGATAACCCTGGGCCTCAAGGATATACATATACTTAATATCATCATGGCAGTCCTTGACTTCTATCCCCCTGTCTCAATATGGGGTGGCAGAAGGATTGTGCCAACGCTAGCATTCAATATGTTCTCTTTGAGACCTGAACTAAGGTCTAATCAATTTGAGATAGGACATTCGCCTATAGGGCAACTATAGGCGAATGTTTGCTTCTGCAAAGGGGAACCCTAATGATGCAGGTCACTGAGGTTACTCCAGGCAGGAGTAAACTGAATACGAGCATCCACAGAGTTGATAAGGTGCCATTGTGTGCGCAAATTGCCAGTGCGGGTATGGTCATCACAATAGGCAAAATTATTTGGGCCACCACATCGCAAAACACAACTTCGAACGTAGCAGGATGTAAGAAATCTGCACACTCGATGGCTGTGATGGTGTCTCGAACCTCCCAGGACGAGGCGGAGGGCAATGGTGCTATAGGAGCAAAGGGTGCTCCTGCTTCTTGATTGTGCCAATTTTCCTGATCTGCTAGAAGCTACAGGAAAGGAACCATCAATGTTTGAGTCACTCCAGATGATGTAGTCACCACTGGGGACTCAAGAGGTCGACTCTGCTAAAGATGTTTAGTGAAGGGAGATCTGAAGACCAAGCCTGTTGAGGGCCCACCACAGCCGGAGATATGGAGCCCAATCTATCTTTCCTAATGCGCCTTGATACAATCTTTAGTGAATTCGATACCTTCAATATTGCTTGCTTATGTGATATCCTCAGTGATATTTAGTGCCTTTAGAATATCCTGTAGCATTGCTGGCGCTACATAATTTCACCATCTTGGTGCCTTTTTTTGATATTCACCTCTTGATTTTCTCCATTACCTTTCTTCTTTTACTAATCTCTATTTTGTCTGATGGGGGTTCTGGGAGTTCTACTCCCCAAGCCCAGCCTGAGGCCATGCTTGACTTGCGAGAGTTTGGTCCACTAGGCTGTTGCTTAGAGCGACCCACAGGAATTTACATGTCTTTGAAGAAACTTTTGAAGCTTGTATTGGTGCAGGCAGCACAAATACCCCGACTGATGTCCACTTCCCTTCAACATGGGGGTGAAGCTCAGGCCCCCCCATACATCAAACTCCATCCATGCAACTCTCAACCAGGCCTTGTTGAGGCATGATAGTTCAATCTCATATACGGTATTCAATGACACTCAGTTTTATATAAATATTTTAATGTAAAATCTATTTACAATGCAATTCTTGGCCAATGTATACTGTACACACAAACACTAAATCAAATGTTAAAATAAGTACAGTACCAATAGTTACCAAAAGTGACTTGTAAATTTAAAACCAAAACCACTTTCCAAAAGTGTATGGGTATTACTGTATTTTGAAACAATTTACTTTGATAATTCTTTAAGTAAAAGAAACTTTCTTTCAAAGAGAAAGCAAATCTAGCATTGTGCTTTGAATGCTAAATAATGTATAGTATAATACATCTGCAGAGAATATCACAATAATATGGCTGAAAATAAGTAACCGAAAAAGTTAATCTGAATCAGAGCCTGAAGAATCCGAGTCAGATCTTGAGTCAGATCCAGAAGCATTGCCCGAAGCCTTGCTATGTGCAGGGGATCCAGAGTGGCCCACGGAACCATTGAGAGCTGGAGAGCCGCTCCTGCTCCTGCGACTTGATCGTGACGATTTTGCCGATCTGCTAGAAGCTCCAGATTTAGCGGATCTATTAAGAGAAATTTGCAGGTCATTTTTTATTTTTTATATATCATAGAGACAAACTATAACAAATATATAACATTAACTTGCCTCCTACAGTAAGTGGTATTACAATTTGGGACCAATTTAATTGCTCACATATAGCCAAGTTATATATACTTGCACACATATATGCAAGTTACTAGTCAAACTAGAATGTATGAGATATATATATATAAACAATGTCCTGTTACAATTTGATGACTCCATGTAGTAGTTAAATTGAGGATTGAAAACTCAAAGGAACACTCTCATGAAGTATGTAAGACTATTAAAACGCTTTGAACCAGTGGTACATGAATATGGAACAAATGACAGTAAATAAGAATAACTAGATGGATGTGGATATAAAATAACATGGAAGGTAAAAAAAAATATCTCAACCCATACATGTGAAAGTGGATAATTTAATTAGGATGGGGGGCTGGACTGAAACATTGTCACTCATTTCATTTCATGTGTGGTTTGGGACATTTGCTTCAGCCTATTTTCTACTGTGAATTCTTCTATACATAGACGTGCTTGTGGGAAGGAGACTCATTGGAATAATTACACATTCACTTATGCTGTATACAGGTAAAAGTACTTGGTGGTCAATAGACAACTTTGATACTTTATCATACAGTAGTCAAAATTACAGTATTGAAAACACATTAAACTCAAAAGTCAAACCTTTCTGATCTAGCTGGGGAACTACTTCGAGATCTGCTTCTTGAAGAACGAGAGGCAGATCTTGATTTGATGGGCGAGCGAGAACGTGACCGTGAAGCCCGGGAACCAGATGCAGAGCGGGAACGAGACCTGGTAAAAGTTAAAATATGATATTTATGGATGGTAATGATGGGAGTAGAAAGGTATTGGTGATTGTGGGGTGAATGTTGGTACCTGGAGATTTACCCGAGAAGGCTCTGGGAAGTCTACTGGCCAAGCTTGGCCAGGGTCAGACCTGGGGTGATGTGTACTTGTCTATCAGTGATTAAAGGGAAGCAATGCCTAGTAATTTATGCCTCGCCCACTGGACTCAAATTGTTTACGTAATCTGGTCTTAAAGTTATGATAGCGACTTCCACAACGTCCTTCTGTGCATCCTACTTACTGACAAGGCTGGGTGACGTAAATGTTGAACTATTTCTTGCCTACTTAATATGAAAAGCTGTATCTAGTCCCACCTCATAATTACTGCATTAATAATAATAATAATAATAATAATAATAATAATAATAATAATAATAATAATAATAATAATAATACATTCCTGTTGTCAGGGACAGAAAGCCTGTGTTGGCCACATGTATTTATTCTTGTATCGATTCCCCCCATAAGTGGAACTACCGACCCTCCTCAAGAAGCAACCCTACAACAGTTCCCTAACTCCCGACTACCTATTTACTGCTTGCTGAAAAAGGCATCAGATGAAAGGAAATGTGGTCAACCACCTCAGGAACTACATACCTCCAGTACTGATCTTGTGGTAAGGATTCAGTGGTGGGGGTAGATGGTGCTTACCTTTCAGTGACTACGGGGGTAAAGATCTAGTTTTATGCCCCGCTTCCTAGCCATTTATACCAGGCACGGAGTGGTGGTGGTGGTGGTGGTGATAGGCAAGTGGATAGGTGTAAGTGGAAGGTAACTGTTGTGGGAGGTGGTGGTTGTACTTATCTATCAGTACTCAACCATCCTCTTTATGTTTAAACATCCTCTTCATAAATACAAAATTGAAATGCCAGCAAAACATAAGGTTTTTCAAGATTCAAGATGAAATGATTACATACCTTGACTTGGACTTGCTGCGGGACCTACTATGAGACCTGCTCCGTGAGCCACTGTGAGAACGACTCCTTGAGCGAGAGCCTGATGGGCGGCGTGAACGAGAACCTGACCTGCTGCGGGCAGGTTCCTTACTTCCTGATCTTGAGCGAGATCGAGATCTCTCACTGCCTTCATCATCGGATCCTTTTGCACTGCCTAAAAAAATAATACAAAATTTCAATTACCAAACAAAAATCAATAAACATAAGAATTAAAAAAGATCGCATTGATCGCAGGCATTCAAAAAAGTCATCCCTGGCAATTCTCACCATACACATCATTAAGAAATATTCGTCAGTCATTTGAGAAACTTGAGAAACATTTGAGAAACTATTATAACAAGGGGTCTTGAATGATTGACTGCATAGGGTGAGTATGACAGTGTATGAGGAAGTGGAGCCAGAGAGGACTCCGAGTATAGACATGTTGACAGGAAATTCCTAAATTTGCCAACGTTGTGACAAGTCAAAATTAATGGGTATTTGAACCTGGACAAATCCTGCAAGACAAGGTTGCTATATGTGGCTGGCTTGAACCAAGAAGCCACTTCTTAAGTCTGGAAGGGTTGAAATGGTTTGAGATTCGTGAACATTTGAGGTTCACACGTTGTATATAAAGTCTGTAGACTTGAAACAAAGGGATTTGTTATCAAGATTTGGGAGTGCAAGTTACCAGTCAGTGGTGGCGGCAAGACCGGCCTCTGCAAACCAGACAGGGGGACTGTCTCCATCTCTATATACCCTGATCTTTGGTATATGGAGATGGCCATTGTATGGACTCCATCCATACAATTACAAGGCCAGGATGCAATGTACCTGGATAGGGTTCCGAGAGTTCTACTCCCCAAGCTTGGTCCAACAGGCTGTTCAGCCATATTTCTTATACTTGCTGGAAGGATATTGAACAACCACGAACCTATGATGTTCATATAGTGTTCTCTGTCTGCGCAGTACCCTGTGCCCCACCAGTGTAAACTGCCTCTTACCCCTAAGGTAAACCAGGAAGACAAAACCCCTAAGCACCCAAAAGGCAGCTAAAAACCGAGCAGTAATACGGCCTAGCAGAGGCAGATCCCGAGGAACTTGTGGAAGGTAACCCCAAGCTCCAAGAGCAGTACTTACAGGGCACCTACTAACAATAGCTCTGCACGGCAACGTGTGATGTCATGCTCGTTTGTTTGTTTCTTATAGGGCTGTTCTATCCACTTGTTCGGTTCTTGGTAGCAATATTTTCACTAGAATAGGGGTTTGTTTTGGGATGCTTACCTTTCTGGGTGCCTCACCCGGTCGATGGCAGACATAGAATGGGGGTTTCTATAGGCCATTACTCCCCTTGCGTCTATAAGGAGGCCAGGCTCTGGCTCGTGGTCCCCGGTAGGCCCACTGAACTCCATACACATGACTGATGCCAAAGTCTGACATTAGCATATCAGCCTAGTAAGCTCCAGGGAGCCGAAGGGGCTCCCCCCCTCCAGAAAAAATTCTATGTGGGCTACATTACTCAATTTCAATAGTAATCTTATGTTTTTGGTCAATCTTAAGCACTGTCTTTCCAAATTTCAAGTCAAAACCATGAGGTATTATCAAGATATCAAAAAGACTCCTTTGCAAGGGGCAAACAAAATACCATAAGACACAGATTACAAAACTAAAATATTTCTACTGTGGATACTTAATAAATTGATGAACAGTACCTTTTTCTCCATCTCCTCCATTCTCCATCTCCTCCTCTTCCTCTTCTTCCTCCTCTTCCTCCTCCTCCTCTTCACCTGGAGGCTCAAGCATTTTTTCTCGGAAGCGTTGACTTTTGTGCTCCTGTGCAATAAGGGGCCGGTGACGGACAACCAATCGAGAGTTATTAGGCTGCTGACCTTGCTTGAGGCGACGTTTGCTTAAACGCACTCTGTTCAAAAAATGGATGAAAAAATTCAAAAATAAATATTTGAAGTTGTGTAATAACCAAATCCCTCAACACCTCTGGCACAATATTCATTACGTTCACTCTACAGCATATTTAATTTCACCTTGGTTGTTCAATACATGATAAGAATATTAGAAAAAGAGGCAAACCTAGAGTATGGGCCTAATATCAATAGGAATATGATACATTTTATATGAATTATGTGGACCGTCTTGTAGTGGTGTATCTCGTGATAACAATACTGTATATCTTGCAATATTCTTCAGGGGGAAAAAATCACTTTGAATATAAGATACTGCACCTCTATAAATAGTAAAAATTACCAAGGTTGTCTTAACCTTTATTAATACTTTAGCATTCCGATGATGCCAAAGTAAATACTGATAACGCTCTTAGTGCCATTGGGATTTCAAGATGGATAATGGGATAATGCTAAAAGCATCAGGCAACTTGAAAGTCTCGAAAATCACTTTACTTTTAGTTTGTTTTGTTTTTAGCATAATGAGAATAGCCCATCAGGGGACCATCCGGAGATCACCTCAACCAAACACCCATCACTGAAGATGGGTAAAAAATTGATTAAAAAAAAAATTGTAAGATACTTACCTTGTCTCTAACTCATTATAGAAAACTCCGTCATTACGTATAACCACAAAATAGTTCTCTTCATAGCCTTTGGAGGCTTTATTCTTCACATTCCAGTTGTACTCGCGAGCCATTACATAATCGTACTCATCGTCATCCATGTACTCGATTCCTTCGTCAACGTCGCGTTTCCTTTTCTTAAGTGTGTCGTCTGTAGGCAAGAAGTAGGCCACAAACTGTTCCCCAGATTCATCCATCACACCCCTAGAAAGAAGCAAGTTCTTTGTATTAAATGTATAATGATGGGCAATGTGGAAATTTATATCTACTTTAACTATTCAATATACTGTACATGTCTTATCTGTCCAAAGTTTGACTTGCTCAACTTTCCAAGATGAAACACAGGGGTATGCGAGTGCCGTAATACAGTCAGGGGTCAGCCATAGTGCCACCCTTTAAGAAAGATTGGTATCTATAGTAACCCCCTGAAATCAGGGATGTGAGAGAATGAGAGAGGGTGGTGGGGAAATGAAAGGTGGAAAAGTTGCACAAGGGGGAGAGAGGGGAAGAGGCGAGAAAGGGAGGAGAGGGGGAGAGGCAAGAGAGGAAGGAAAGGGAGGAAAGGGGGAGGAGAGGGAGAGAGGCCAGAGAGGGAGGAGAGTGGGGAGAGGCAAGAGAGGGAGGAATGGGGAGAGGCAAGAGGGAGGAATGAGGAGAGGCAAGAGAGGATGGAGAGAGGGGAGGATGCATGTTTGGGAGAGAGAGGAGGGAAATGTTTGGGAGAGGGAGGGGAGAAAGGTGGAGAATGGAAGACAGAGGGGATGAAGGAGAGAAACCCAGGTACAGCTGGGAACCCCATCTATTAAAGTTTTATAACATCAGAAAGGGATGAGGGCAGGAAACGGCAATATATTGGAAGCCCAACCACTGGACCATAGATGATCAAATTCTGACTCTGCAAGAAGTGAGACCACTGATGTACCAACAGGTCTGTGGATGGTCAAACTGTTAATCAAATTACAGTGTAGTGATATTTACCTAATCATAGCCTGAGACATTTCTTCAAGCTGAGCCGGCATGGGTCTTCCCACTGGTGCGGGATCCGAGTCAAAGATGACCTGAGCGCATGGATATTTCCAGATATCAAAGTCTGGGTATATTGGTAGTTCTTCAACTGCAGTCACTCCAGGCTTGCTGTAGTGATTCTCAAGAGTAACTTTAACATCTTGGAAGGTTTTTTCAATGGCCTCAAGTTGGCTATCACGATCAGTGTAAACATCCTCCTCCTGGAATAGAGTTGGAACTATTAGTTATAACTACACAAAGTATTGCCTTTGAAAATGTAAAATGCTTTAAAGGACTAGACTTTGGATCATTAACGTTTAAGAAATATGTATATTAGAGTTTCTTAATTACTGTATTTAAACATGTACAATTACTGAAATACTGTTTGCATGTGTTAATGGCAGTTTACTTTAACACGTAAAATACTTATTCATTTAGCTTGGAAATAAAAAATCCAGCATTGAATGTAACAAACCCAGGAATGACATGGTAGTTACCCACTTACCCACCCTGACCTGGGCTGGTAAGTGGGAAGCTTTTTAGTTTAAAAAAGCTGAGCAGTTTTAAATAATTTTTCTCTAATACACTCCAATTTATCTATTTCTATTTCAATTTAAGTTTGAATGTTGTTTATCAATTAATCAAGTAGATAAAACTCAATCCACACACTACACACAGAGATCACACTAACGTGATGCATCAAATGAACAAATCCACAAGGGCCGTGACGAGGATTCGAACCTGCTTCCGGGAGCATCCCAGACACTGCCTTAATCGACTGAGCTACGACAGGGTAGTTGAAACCGAAGTTCTACTGAACTTACTGGATCCCGTAGCCTCTTCGAGGCACAAACCAGGATTTTACACAAAAATTTTTTGTACACAACATACAGGATTTTACATTTTGCACAGGGGGGAGTTGTGTAAAATCCTGGTTTGTGCCTCGGAGAGGCTACGGGATCCAGTAAGTTCAGTAGAACTTTGGTTTCAACTCTTTTACCTTGTCATAGCTCAGTCGATTAAGGCAGTGTCTGGGATACTCCCAGACACAGGTTCGAAACCTCATCACGGCCCTTGTGGATTTGTTCAATCCACACACACACACCGCATACCAAAATACTCACCGAAGCATTTTTCCTACGTGTGGCAAAGCCAACAGTGGCCTCAATTTTCTCATTAGTCTGAGGCTGGAAGCGTGTGGGCTCAGTTGAAATGTATTCAGTTCGACGTAGCCACGAAACATTGACATGATGATGCCTGGAACGTTTTGCATCCTGTAAAATCAAACATTCGTTAAACCTTTTATAGACTCGTCCTATTACTGCATCCTTACTTAATAATGCATTTATATAATATAAATGCATTATTTTTAATACCATTTACAAATAAAATAGGAATACTATGACTTTATGTGATGATCTGATAATCTGGATTTTCACATCAATCCCAAGTGGCATACAAATATTGTTGTTTAAAATACAAATTTCAAAGTGGAAATCTGGTGGGTGGGTATGATTTATTATTTAGAAGTCCATTATATAGAAGTCCAGATTTTCAATGATGCAACATTTGTAAATGTTACATAAGTAATATTTACTACATCATAGTGCAAGATGACCAAACCACACACTAGAAAATGAAGAGACAACGACGTTTCGGTCCATCCTGGACCATAATCAAATTTGCAATCGACTTAATAATGGACACAAACGGACCGAAATGGCGTCACCTCTTCATCTTCTGGTGTGTGGTTTGGTGACCATATCTTCAGCCACGTTATTGTGACTCATCATCTGAATACAACATAGTACAACATAATTATGTTGTACTATTTACTTAACAAACTAACTACATGAATTATCGTATTGTGCCAAACCTGTGGAGTGAGAATGTCATCTTCAAGCAATCTTTCATCTGTTGGATGCAGTTGTGCGCCTGGTACAGGTGTGTACGCCTCGGGATTAATAAGGTCAATGGTTACGCCCAAATCATGTTCTGTCAAAACCTCATATCGGTAGTTTTTCTCAAGAGAAGTCTGTTTGTAACGTACATACCTGAAAGTCAAACTGGCCTTAGTATACAAAAGTACAATATTGTATGAGAAAATAGCAAGGTTATATGATGGGATTACACCTGCGTTCCTCGACTTTCCAGGCCCGCCTGCACACGCACGCACACACACTCGCGCGCACACACACGCGCACACACACGCGCACGCACACACACACACACACACACACACACACACACACACACACACACACACACACACACACACACACACACACACACACACACACACACACAATAAATACTTGAAAGAATAATTAGGCTAAGACTTGTTGAGCACCTGGAGAGCATTGGGTTTGTAAACAAGCACCAACATGGGTTCTGGACAGGGAAATCATGCCTAACAAACCTTTTAGAATTCTATGATAAAGTAACAAGGATAAGGCAGGACAGAGAAGGCTGGGCAGACTGCATATTTCTTGACTGCCAAAAGGCCTTTGATACAGTACCGCACATGAGACTGCTATACAAACTTGAGAGGCAGGCAGGAGTTAGCGGAAAGGCCCTAGTATGGGTGAAGAACTACCTAACAGGAAGGAGCCAGAGGGTAATGGTAAGGGGCGAGAAGTCGGACTGGCGAACAGTAACAAGTGGAGTACCTCAAGGATCGGTGCTGGGACCAATCCTCTTTCTAATTTACGTAAATTATATGTTTACAGGAGTGGAATCATACATGTCAATGTTTGCGGATGACGCAAAATTAATGAGAAGAGTTGTGACAGACGAGGATTGTAGGATCCTCCAAGAGGACTTAAAACAGGTTGCAGAGATGGTCAGGGAAATGGCTACTGGAGTTTAACACCAGTAAATGTAAGGTCATGGAAATGGGATCAGGTGATAGGAGACCAAAGGGACAGTACACAATGAAGGGGAACAGCCTACCTGTAACGATTCGAGAATGAGACCTGGGAGTGGATGTGACACCTAATCTAACTCCTGAGGCACATATAAATAGGATAACGACAGCAGTGTACTCTACACTGGCGAAAATTAGAACTTCATTCAGAAACCTAAATGAGGAGGCTTTTAGGGCGCTTTACACTGCCTACGTGAGACCCGTCTTAGAGTATGCTGCGCCATCATGGCGCCCCCACCTGAAGAAACACAAAGAAACTGGAGAAGGTTCAGAGGTTTGCGACGAGGCTTGTCCCAGAGTTACGAGGGATGGGATATGAAGAGCGTCTACAGGAACTGAACCTTATGACACTAGAGAAAAGAAGGGAGAGAGGAGATATGATAGGGACATATAAAATACTCAGGGGAATTGACAAAGTGGAAATAGATGAAATGTTCACACGTAATAATAACAGAACGAGGGGACATGGGTGGAAACTGGAAACTCAGATGAGTCACAGAGATGTTAGGAAGTTTTCTTTTAGCGTGAGAGTAGTGGAAAAATGGAATGCACTTGGGGAACAAGTTGTGGAAGCAAATACTATTCATACTTTTAAAACTAGGTATGATAGGGAAATGGGACAGGAGTCATTGCTGTAAACAACCGATAGCTGGAAAGGCGGGATCCAAGAGTCAATGCTCGATCCTGCAAGCACAAATAGGTGAGTACAAATAGGTGAGTACACACACACACACACCAGGCACACAACTGCATCCAACAGATGAAAGATTGCTTGTAAGACATTCTTACAAGGCCAGTGGCTGTGTGGACAGCACGATTGACACAGTCAAGTGGACCGGGATTCGATTCCCGGGGACGGCAGAAACAAATGGGCAGCATTTCTTTCACCCTGATGTCCCTGTTACCTTGCAGTAAATGGGTACCTGGGAGTTAGACAGCTATTACGGGCTGCTTCCAGGGGTGTGTAGGAAAAAACAAAAACAAAAACATAGTTAGTAACAGTTGTTTGATTGACAGTTGAGAGGCTGGCCGAAAAAGCAGGACTCAACCCCCGCAAGCACAACTAGGTGAATACACACACACTACCTACTGGACCATGATGAGCTCATTAAGGTTCTGGTGGTAGTATGAGCCTGGAGTGTCCAGGCTCATACTACCTGGGTGATACTACCCAGGTATGAGCCTGGAGTGTCCAGGCTCATACTACCTGGGTGATACTACCCAGGTATGAGCCTAGAGTATCCAGGCTCATACTACCTGGGTGATACTACCCAGGTATGAGCCTGGAGTGTCCAGGCTCATACTACCTGGGTGATACTACCCAGGTATGAGCCTGGAGTGTCCAGGCTCATACTACCTGGGTGATACTACCCAGGTATGAGCCTGGGTGTGATACCATTGTTGAACAGAGTACATTATCTAATCAAAAGCTACAAACAAAAGTTTGTAAATTAAAACTTTTACAAGATTAATATAAACTTATACACAATGAAATCACAACAATGGAATGTGATATACTAGTATATCCATGAGAATCTTTGACTTTCAAGTGAAAAAAGCAAGCACTTACCTATTGGCATCAAAGGGATAGTTAATGAACTTGGGATCAAATGGAATATCTGGCAGCGTGTTGCAATACTTCACTCGGCTCACTAGGTCAGACCTATCATGCAAAAAAAAAATCAACGTTAACGTATATAAACATAAATACATAACACGTATTTTACGAAGAATCCCGTCATACCTTAAGGACAGTAGGCATTTACATTTAGAACATGGTAATACATGCACGGTACTGTAATACCTGATATTTTTATCAGTTCATATGGGAAAATAGGTTCTTCCCTATTTCCATGAATGCATTTTGGACATAAGAGTGATGCCAGTACCATGTCACAAATATCATAAAACCAATAAATCTAAATTCAAGGGAGAATGAAACAATACACAGTACCAGTACTGTGACTACTGATAGCCAGTTGAAAATAATTTAAACATCTACCAGAGATTATTGTTTACAGTTTGGCTTTGACATATACACAAGGCCAGTTTTATTTTACTTGGCCAATAAAAATAAGTTTGAGTAAGAAATGTGATAAGCTCCTTTGCTGTGTAATTCACTCAGTTGTTTCCCAAGGCAAGATCTGCTTTGCATGTAGGACAGAAAACCATTCAATGCCTGAGCCACCTCACATACTCCTTCATGCAAACCCTCAGCACAGAGAAACCTAAGGAACAAAGGATGGAGCAAAAGCAAATACCTGTACACTGATCTACTTAGATGCTTTTAATTTCCACCTAAATTTCCAAGCAGCCCTACATAAAGTACAAGATTTTCTTATCAACAATGTCATATCAGAAGTGTGGCAATGGGGCTTCTGAACAAGATTCACACTTGATAAAACACACTTCACTCATTCCGCAACCCGTTCTCACACTTGCTTATAGTCAATATTGGCTTATTTAATAAGTGTATATGTGACATACTAATTGATTGTGAATATTTTAGTTTACCTTGAAAAGCTTCATAGAAAACACCAACCTGCTTCATAGAAAACACCAACCTCACCTAACCTTCTTAGTATGTTAAGATAAGCATCTTATTGCTTCTTAATTACAATTATTACTTAACCTATACCATTGATAGGTTAAGTAATAATTGTAAATAAGAAGCAATAAGATGCTTATCTTAACATACAAAGAAGGTTAGGCGAGGTTGATGTTTTCTATGAAGCTTTTCAAGGTAAACTAAAATATTCACAATCAATTAGTATGTCACATATGCACTTATTAAATAGGCCAATATTGACCGTAAGCAAGTGCGAGAACGGGTTGCAACCCCTTGCTTGGGCCTTCAATGTGGAGCCTCGGCAACCTGTATCCACCGTGCTTCTTCCATGGTGGGTTACGCTATGGCTGTTTCCTCCAAAGTGGCCCGAGCCAGTGGCCATAACTTCTCCTTGTATCATTCTTCAATGACCACTGTAACACAGAGGAGTCTTTCCTAGTTTCTTTCATTTACCAGAATTTACCTGAATTTTACAGAGGTTAGGCCTTTTTTTCTATTTGAATGATTCCAGCTAATGAAGCTGGTACTGTACATTCCAAACAATGAACCATTTAAAAGCTGTACCATAGGCTCAGCTTGTGATAATTACATGAATTACTGCCAACATACATAACAGTTTCATTATTTTGTAATGCAAAACTAAAGCTCTCAGTCATGGCTTGAATTAGCAGTATCTGATGAAACAAATTTGCCCAAAGCATAAAATGTTAAGAATATTAGTACAGTAAATACTTGCCTTCGTATATGTATTTGTTCCTGAAGTGGAAGACTTGTAATAAAAAAAATAAAAAAGATTATCATTAATCAATAATCTTTCACTGATTTAGAGTGAAACTAAATCTGTGCAAACCCTCCATGCGAATAAAAGGACCCAGTCCATGGAACTCACTCCCTAATGAATTAAAAATTTGTCCAACCTATGCCAACCAATTCAAAAATAAACCCAAAAAGTACCTAATTTCATCCTCATAGTATCATACCATGCGCTTCAATCTCACACGGTATCTTGTGCTACCCACTTCCCCAGCATTAGTTCTTACGACATACATCTTCACTAGTGTAATCACCTCTGTCAATATATATTATGGTTATATGTTGATATAAAATTTTGCTACAATGTACCTTTTGATCTTACCTGATCTCTTAGATTAATTTCAGGGAGCAGGTGGCTGAGCGGACAGAACACTGGACGCATGATCCTGTGGTCCCGGGTTCGATCCCGGGCGCTGGTGAGAAACAATGGGCAGTTTCTTTCACCCTGATGCCCCTGTTACCTAGCAGTAAATAGGTACCTGGGAGTTAGTCAGCTGTCACGGGCTGCTTCCTGGAGGTGGAGGCCTGGTCGAGAACCGGGCCGCGGGGACACTAAGCCCAGAAATCATCTCAAGATGACCTCAAGATTAAGAACCTGCCTGAAATGCTATGCATGTTATTCGCTTTGCAAGAATGTAAAGATACCAATATTATTAAATCTCACAAACCACTGGACCTTCTAGTAAGTAAATAACTAAATAAATAAATAAATAAAAATAAATAAATAAATTGAACTAAAGACCCATCCTGCAACAAAACTAATCATTATTATTATTAGAGTGGTGCCAACCTCAACAAATTATATAACTGCTAAAATTTAATCTCTAATAATTGTCACAATTTGAATCAAATAACCATAAAAGAAGACAATATAATATTATAATAATAATATTGTAATAATAATTCATTTTGTCAGGAGACAGACAGCCACTGTATATACTGTATACATGTTATATACATACATGGTACATGTATGTACATGTTATATACATACATGGTACAGATAACACTCTCTAAGGATGGCCTTACACTGTCATCTGACTTAGAAATGGCGAATGAATTTAATAGCTTCTTTTCATCGGTTGGTGCTAACCTTGCAAGTAAAATCCCACAGACTCAGACACATATCAACACATATCTCTCAGGCAGCTATCCAAACTCTCTTCTCCTCTCACCAGTCAGCCCGTCAGATGTTGTGTCCATCATACACTCACTAAAAACCAAAGCTGGGAACATCAGTGAAATCCCATCCATTGTATACAAGAGCGCCTCCCATGCCCTTGCACCACCTATAGCTCTGCTGTTCAACAAATCCCTTGAGTGTCATACCTTCCCTGATATCCTTAAAAAAGCAAGAGTAACGCCAGTTCATAAAGGAGGTAATCCGTCAGACATAAACAACTATAGACCAATATCGAACCTACCCATACTATCAAAATTATTTGAAAAAATTATCTACACACAGCTCTACTCCTATCTCGTAAAATTCGACATTCTTAGCCCCTGTCGTTTGGATTCCGCTCTCAAAAGAGTACCAACGATGCAATTATAAGTCTCCTTGATATAATTTACTCAGCTCTTGACAAAAATGAGTTTCCAATTGGACTCTTCATTGACCTGAGAAAGGCCTTTGATACTGTTAATCACGATTACCTCTTAAGTAAACTCCATCATTATGGAATCCGAGGCCATGCACTGGACTATATCCAATCCTATCTTAGTGATAGACACCAATGTGTAGCCATCAATAATATAATCTCTCCCATTCAACCAATAACTGTTGGAGTGCCACAGGGCAGCATCTTGGGACCTCTTCTTTTTCTTATATACATTAATGATCTGCCTAATGTCTCTAACATTCTGAAACCTATTTTGTTTGCTGATGATACTACCCTCATCTACTCCAACCCCAACCCACATACACTAAATGGTGTTGTTAATAATGAACTAAAAAAAGTCCACTTATGGATGTCAACTAACAAGCTAACACTTAACATAGAAAAGACCTACTACATCCTATTCGGAAGCAAATCTACAAATGCAATTCAGCTTCAGATTGACAATGTAAACATTAGCAATAAAAATGATGGAAAGTTTCTTGGCATATTCCTAGACAAGAGACTCAACTTCAGTACCCACATACAACACATAACTAAGAAAGTCTCTTAAACAGTTGGTATACTCTCCAAAATCAGATATTATGTTCCTAACTCTGCTCTCATCTCTCTATATTATGCACTAATCTATCCCTATCTCAACTATGGTATCTGTGCATGGGGTTCAACCACTGCAAACCACCTCAAGTTCATCATCACCCAGCAAAAATCTGCTATCAGAATAATATCAAATTCTGCTTTCAGACAACACACAGCCCCCTTGTTTAACTCCCTAAACATGCTAAACATAATCTCACTCCACAAATTCTCTTGTGTCAACTACATTTACAAAACCCTGTTCTTAAATGCAAATCCTTGTCTGAAACTCTTCTTGGACAGATGTAATAGGACCCATTATCACCACACCAGAAATAAATATCTCTTTGATATCCCCAGAGTTAAACTTAATCTGTGTAAACACTCTATGCAAATAAAGGGACCCAGTTTATGGAACTCACTCCCTACTGAATTGAAAAGCTGTCCAACTTTTACATCATTCAAAACCAATACTAAAAAGTACCTAATTTCATCTTCATAGTTTTCACTTTTTGCCTTAAAATTGCACTGTATCAATTGCTACCCAATCTCCCAACCTTTATGTTCCCAATTTGAACATCTTTACCATTGTGATCATTGCTGTTTTCTTATATGTGCTGCCAATCTTTTTTTGTATGGTGTTTATAAATCTTGTTTATCAGTATCTTTTGCTACCCAGTCTCCCAATCTTATGTACCCAATCTGAACATCTTTACCATTGTGATCATTGGTGTCTTATATGTGCTGTCAATCTGCTGTATGGTGTCTATTAACCTTGTTTAAATTACTAATCAAGCTGTCAATGTAATCAGAGCTTTAATATAACAATGTGCTTTAATATACCTACTTATCTCTCTCATCTCATTTTTTCTCTTGTAATGTATCTTTATCATTTATCAATTCTGATTGAAATTACCTACTTAAAATTAGCTGCTAGACTAAGGACCTGCCCGAAACGCTGTGCGTACTAGTGGCTTTACAAGAATGTAATTACTGTACTATCCAATGTATTCTCACAAACCCAATGTACCTTCTTGTATATAAATAAATAAATAAATAAATAAATAAATGTTAGGCTTGTACTGAGGTCCCCGCAAGATCGAACTACTGACCCTACCCAAGATGCAACCGCACAGCAAGCCAAGTAACTCCTGTGTACCTATTTACTGCTGGGTGAACAGAGACATTAGTTAGCAGGAAGTGGGCCCAACCACTTCTGTCTCGCCTGGGATTCGAAATCAGAATACCTATACAGTATATAAAACACCAATGTGAGATATACTTCATTAGGAAAGGTTAAGACACTCTAGACCAGGATAGGTTACAATAGGAGAGGTTTGTTTCAAGATGATGTAGCATGAACACTCCTAGACCCATATTTAGAACCCTAATCAAGAAAATCAGAAATAGAACGTGTGGTTGAGCTAGGATTGTTTACAGGGTGCAGATGATATACCACGACTATTCTTGGGGCCGTGTTTTGAGCAGTGATGATGACCAATACAAGTACTGTACCAACAACAGAAGATACTGACCTCCTCTCACCGGTACGAGGCCGCTTGTCTCGGTCTACAGTGTGGGGCTGGTTCACGGTGGGCGGCATCTTGCCCGCTCCTTACTGCCTCCTACACCTCCTTCCTCGCCTCTTGTACACCTTCCACACAGTGTTTAGTGGGTTTTGATATTTATTTAGTAGTTTTGGTTACAGCAGTCGTAGACATTGAGATGGAGCTTGGAGCAGAGCAGAGAGCCGAGTGCGGCCGGAGTCGCGGAGCTTGATGCTGGCGGCTCGATGGGGAATGGTGAATGTCTAAACTCGATGAGGCTGAGAGCATTGGAGCTCGATGGGGAAAGAGAGCGTCAGAGCTCGATGCGGTTGGAGTCTACTGTCTGCTCTGTGTCAAAGCAGTAGCGTCTTGGGGTTGGTTCTGTACACGCCGAGAGCTACATTCACATTCTTGAGGTTGAAGAGATGTAGTAACTTCCAAGCATCTGTACTGAAGTTAACTGAATCACTGTGGAAATTATACTGGCAGTTACTTGCTAATAGATTACTTATATGATTGGAATACACCTCATCATCCTCCAATAGGTTGGAAGGATGGAAGGAATCTTAACTGTACTTAGGGAAAAGATTTGAGTTCAATAGTGCTAATGAGAAATTGGAGCGAGTATATTGTTTACTCGCTAAACCTTCTTCCTGGGCTCTTGTACACCTTCTTCCTGGGCTCTTGTACACCTTCTTCCTGGGCTCTTGTACACCTTCTTCCTGGGCTCTTGTACACCTTCTTCCTGGGCTCTTGTACACCTTCTTCCTGGGCTCTTGTACACCTTCTTCCTGGGCTCTTGTACACCTTCTTCCTGGGCTCTTGTACACCTTCTTCCTGGCCTCGTGTACACCTTCTTCCTGGCCTCGTGTACACTACCTTCCTGGCCTCGTGTACACTACCTTCCTGGCCTCGTGTACACTACCTTCCTGGCCTCGTGTACACTACCTTCCTGGCCTCGTGTACACTACCTTCCTGGCCTCGTGTACACTACCTTCCTGGCCTCGTGTACACCACTTTCCTGGCCTCGTGCACACCACTTTCCTGGCCTCGTGTACACCTCATACAGTCCGGGCCTCACCGCCTCCTACACTACACCTGGCCCACTACACTCGTCAACAATAACAAATGTTGTGTTGATTTAGGGGCGACGACGATCGTGGGATCGGGTGCGCCCCGGCTGCCCGATACCGGGAAATAGCGGAGGGATGGGGTCTCTATAGTCTCTTCAGGCCGTAGACCCTACAATCTCCTCAGGCCACGAATTTTAGTCTCTTCAGGCCACGAAGTTTACAGTCTCTTCAGGCCACGGACATGACGGATGAAGCGGAAGGTATGGCGAAGGATGTCATGACGGACGTCTTCGTCTCTCGCACCTGCCCCGTCAAGGAGAACGGGAACTGTGAGGCGGGGAATATTCAGCCTACGAACGGCACTCTGTAGTCTGACGCGAGCGCTATGAAATCGAGGGCAGTGAAGTAGAAGGTGCTCCACTGTATCCTCCTGGGTCGGACACCACTGGCAGTATGGGGAATCTACCAGCCGTAGACGATGGAGATGTGCGGCCAGGCAAGTGTGCCCAATTCGGAGACGAGTGATGGCAGTGTCGAGGAGTCGAGACTGATGACGAGTCCATGGACGCGGGGTGGAATCCTCCCGTAGACCCGCCAAAGAGGAGGACCTGAGTGCTGGCTCCATCATTGCCTCCCAACTCGCGAGGCAAGCCGCCCGGAGTTGCGGGAGAATTTCGGAAAGGTCTAGAGGCACATTTGTAGAGTCATGGAGAGCATGCGCCATCCCTGCTGCTGCGTCGGCCGCCTCATTGCCTTTAATACCGACATGTGACGGAACCCATTGGAGATAGATGGACCAACCTGGAGTACCAGAGTATGACAGCAGTTCTCCACGGATCTGTGACACAGTATGACGATGGACTCGTGGACGCCGAGATGATATCAGATGTAGGGCTGTAACTGAGTTCACGTAGAAAACCACTGCAGAGGGCCCTGAAACTTGTCGAAGGAGTCGTAAGGCTAGTAAGATTGCAAACAGTTCCCCGCCCATGCACGAATGAGCAGGGGAGAGTTTCCACGTCTGACAGAAAGAAAAAGGAGCAAAGTATGCTGCCGCAGATGTAGATGGTGGCTGATCTTTGCGGGACCCATCCATGTAAACCTCTAAGTATCCAGAGTATACGGAGGCTCGTAGGTCTGCAAAAATTAAAGGGGCCAAACCCTCTAAATCTCTCTTCCGACGAGGAGGCTTGGAAAAGTCGACAGAAACCCGAATGACCTCTTCTGCCCACGGAAGCACCGGTGAGATACAATACAATACAATTTTATTTAGGTAAGGTACATACATACAATAAATATTTACAAGGATTGTTTGACTTATAGGTATAGCTAGTACATACAATGCCTAAAGCCACTATTACGCAAAAGCGTTTCGGGCATGATAAACTTAAATGACAAGCTTAATACTAATTGAGCATAATGAGTAGAATGAAAACATAGATGAAAAAGCAGCACAAATACAATTATGTCGACAAACAGCGCTCTTTAAAGAAAAAAAACAGACATTGGTTGACAATAGAAGGGTAAGGTAGGTTACAGGGAATTTATTAGGTATAGCTTCGCTTTTAACTTAAACTGGTTGAGAGAGGTACAGTCTTTAACATGGTTGGGAAGGTCATTCCACATTTGCTCTGTACCTAGTGTTACCCAATCTCCTAATTTTTATGTAATTTCAAACAACCTTATCATTGTGTTCATTGCTGTCTTCTTTTATGTGCTAGCCATATGCTGTATTGTGACTACCAATTTTTGTCAACTACCATTCAAGCTGTCATTGCAACCAATCTTATATTGTTTCTGCTGTATTATGCCTACCAATTTTTTTGTCAACTACCATTCAAGCTGTCATTGCAATCAATCTTAGCTACCTATGTGCTTTAATATACTGTACCTACAATTTTCTCTCATCTTTTTTTTCATTTCATGTAATCTGTTATCATTTTTTGTCTATAATTTTGCAAGTATTTACCTCCTTAAAATTTTCTTAGATTAAGGACCTGCCCGAAACGCTGCGCATGCTAGTGGCTTTACAAGACTGTAATTACCATATTTGTATCCTCACATTCCTTATGTACATTCTTGTATATGCATAAATAAAATAAAAATAAATAATAAAATAAAATTCTGGGCCCCTTGATTTGTAGAGCATTTCTAGTTTGATTAAGTCGTACTCTAGGAATATCAAAACTGTATTTATTTCTGGTGTGATGCTCATGGGTTCTGATACAACCTTCTATGAAGCTTTTGAGATCAGGATTGGCATTATAGTTTAGCGTTTTACATATGTATAATACACATGAGAGAATGTGCAGTGACTTAATGTCTAACATATTCAGAGATTTAAGTAGGGGTACCGAGTGATGTCTGGGGCCAGAATTGGATATTGTCCTAATAGCAGCTTTGTGTTGAGTAATTAGAGGATGTAAGTGATTTTGGGTAGTAGAGCCCCAAGCACAAATACCATAGTTGAGATATGGATAGATAAGGGAGTAATAGAGAGTCACCAGGGCAGGGCGTGGTACATAATATCTGATCTTAGAAAGAATGCCCACAATTTTTGAAACTTTTTTTTATATGTTTAGAATGTGTCCCTGGAAATTAAGCTTGTGGTCAATGAGAATGCCAAGGAATTTGCCTTCTAATTTGTTACAAATTTGGGTATTTATTTTGAGATTTATTTGATTAGAGGATTTATTGCCAAACAGAATATAAAAGGTTTTGTCAATGTTAAGGGTGAGTTTGTTGGCAGTTAGCCACAGATGGACTTTATTTAGCTCAGTATTTACTGTGGCATTTAGAGCAAGGGGATCAGGACTGGAGTAAATGAAGGTTGTGTCGTCAGCAAATAGAATTGGTTTGAGATGTTGGGAGGCATTTGGAAGGTCATTAATGTAGATGAGAAAGAGGAGAGGGCCAAGTATGCTGCCCTGGGGAACACCAATGTTGATGGGTAGGGTGGGAGAAATTGTATTATTCACAGAAACATATTGGAGCCTGTCAGTAAGGTAGGATTTGAGGTATTGTAGGGAGTGTCCTCTGACTCCATAATGATGTAATTTAAGAAGAAGGTTTTGGTGGTTGACAGTGTCAAAAGCTTTACGCAGGTCCACAAACAACCCAACAGAGAACTCATTTTTATCAAGAGCTGTATGAATCGAGTTAAGCATACTAATAAGTGCATCGTTAGTGCTTTTTTTGGGTCTGAAGCCATATTGGCAAGGGCTAAGTATATTGAGTTTGGCTAGATATGAGTAAAGCTGCTTATAGATTAGTTTTTCAAAAATTTTTGACAAGTTTGGCAGGATAGATATAGGTCTGTAGTTGTTAACATCTGTGAGATTACCACATTTGTGGACAGGCGTTACTCTCGCTTTTTTTAGAATATCTGGGAAGGTTTGGAGTTCAAGTGACTTGTTGAAGAGCAAAGCAATAGCAGGGGCTAAAGATCTGGAGGCTTTTTTGTAAATTAAAGTAGGTATCTCCTCAAGGGCACCAGACTTGGTTTTAAGGGAAAGGATTATCTCATTGACGTCAGTGGAATTAATAGGCTTTAGGTACAGAGACTGTGGATCGGGTCAGGGGTGAGTACAAGGACGGGAAGGGAAAACTGTGAATATGCATCCAAGGCCCGGACGACGAAAGGCAACTGACGGCGTCTGGAATGTCCAGCCGGCACATTCCACCAGTTAGCCTCGAGCTGGAGGCGAGTAAGTGGATGGGTAGCAGGGAGACGCACTATCCGTTGAAGTTGGCGGCAGTGGGCGAGAAGACGTTGAAAGCTCAGGGGCCATAGCCCCGACTCGGCATGGAGAGAAAAAACTGGCGAGGAGGGCATAGCTCCTAACGCTGAGCGAAGGACACCATTTTGAATGGGATCCAGCCTTGCCAAGACAGATGCTGCTGCTGAGCCATAGACTTCACTCGCATACATGATCTTGCTACGAATGAAGGCCTTGTAGAGAGCTAGGAGCGACTCCCGTGAAGCCCCCCATGCCGCACCAGAGACCCGTTTCATGATGTTCACGCGACGAAGGCATGAGGCCCGAAGGTAGTCGACATGATGCCTCCACGTCAGCCGAGGGCTATCTAGAACGACCCCCAGCCACCTGTGTTCGGTAGCGATCGGGAGACGACAGCCCCCGAGGGTCACCACTGGCTGGTCTGGTAAGCGGGTCCAGGTGAAGCTCATGACGCAACTTTTCACAGGGTTAATGGAGAGCCCCTTCCCCAGCACAATTGCTGAGAACACAGTCACGGCATTTTGCAGGGAGCCGTGTGCCTCTAGGAGAGTGGCAGCATCCTCCACGAGGGTTACATCATCGGGGCTAAAACCTGGACCCCCCGGAATACAGGGAGATCAGACAGAAGAATAGAGAATAGTAGTGGGCTCAGAATCGCTCCCTGAGGGACACCACGCGAGACAGGGCGGGACGTAGAGACGACTCCACCAACCGCCACTTTGAATGAGCGGCCCTGTAGATAGTTTTGGAACCACCTTAACGCCGGACCCGAGAGACCTAGTCGAGCCAGACTCTGAAGGACAGCAGAATGAGAAGCACAGTCAAATGCACTCTTGATGTCGAAGAATGCTGCAAGGAGCACTCTTCTCCGGCGATAAGTGTCCATTATTCGATGTTCCAAGGAGAGGAGGCAGTCCATCGTGCTTCTTCCCGGCCGAAATCCACTGATACCCTCAGGTAGGAGACCTGAGGTTTCCACCACCCATTGTAGCCGGGTGTGAACAAGACGTTCCATCAGTTTCCCGAGACATGGAAGCAAACTTATGGGCCGATATGAACTCGGGACAGACGGATCCTTCCCTGACTTGGCCAATGGTAGAAGAATGGCGTGTTTCCACGGGGCAGGGAAGACACCAGAGGACCAGCAGGCGTTGTAGAAATAAAGGAGGTGGGACTGAAGGTTCTTGGGTGCCCTCCGAACAAATTCATATGGGACGTTGTCTATCCCTGGCATAGTGCCCGACCTAGAGAGTGACAGAGCGTCCTTCAGCTCAACAGATGTAAATGGGCGATCTAGGTCCTGAGCTAGTCCTATATCCTGTCGGGAGCCCCAACCTATGGAACTCACAGAGAGGAGCGGAGAACGGTAAACATCTTCAAAGTGGTCAGCCAAGAGTTCGGCTATTTGTACTTCCCCCAGGCCCCCATTACCACTGGGGTCTGAGTGGGATGGTAGGCCGGGAGTACCTACCTGTCATCTTACGAACAAAGGCCCAGGCTCCAGCAGAGGAGTCGAATCGGAGAGAGGCACAGTAATCAGCCCAGGCCTTGCGTTTGGCAAGGAGGACTGTTCGTCTACACCTGGCGTCCGCCCTGCGGAAGGTCTGCCGCTGCAGTGGAGTAGGGTGGCGCCGCCACGAATTCCACGTACGTCGCCGGTCCAGTACTGCCTGCCGACATTCAGGAGTCCACCACGGTGCCCCACGGCGGGAAGGATTGGTTGTCTGGCCACTAGTCCTCCTGAAATGCCGAGAGCCTACACTGAAGAGGGACTCGGAGAGAGCATCTGCTGACCCATGGAGATCTGCAGTAACTGGGGGAAGGGTCAACCAGTCATCCGCCTCATAGCCATGCCACCCCTCTTCCGAGAAGATCCATTTGGATCTACGGGAGGTCAGAGTAGGACGAACAGTGCCCCCGAAGGAGATGACGATGGGCAGGTGATCACTACCCAGGTACGGCCCGGTCCATATCTGCAGCATTTATGGTGCTACGTAATTTCCCCATCATGCTTTCTTTTGATATTCATAAGAAACATAAGAACATAAGAACAAAGGTAACTGCAGAAGGCCTATTGGCCCATACGAGGCAGCTCCTATTCTATAACCACCCAATCCCACTCATATACTTGTCCAACCCGTGCTTGAAACAATCGAGGGACCCCACCTCCACAATGTTACGCGGCAATTGGTTCCACAAATCAACAACCCTGTTACTGAACCAGTATTTACCCAAGTCTTTCCTAAATCTAAACTTATCCAATTTATATCCATTGTTTCGTGTTCTGTCCTGTGTTGATACTTTTAATACCCTATTAATATCCCCCCGGTTATGTCCATTCATCCACTTGTAAACCTCTATCATGTCACCCCTAACTCTTCGCCTTTCCAGTGAATGCAACTTAAGCTTTGTTAATCTTTCTTCATATGAAAGATTTCTAATTTGGGGAATTAACTTAGTCATCCTACGTTGGACACGTTCAAGTGAATTTATATCCATTCTATAATATGGCGACCAAAACTGAACTGCATAATCTAAATGGGGCCTAACTAGAGCAAGATATAGCTTGAGAACCACACCAGGTGTCTTGTTACTAACGCTGCGATTAATAAATCCAAGTGTCCGATTTGCCTTATTACGAACATTTATGCATTGATCCTTTTGTTTTAAATTCTTACTAATCATAACTCCCAGATCCCTTTCGCAATCACAACACCATCTAGCTCGTATCTTGTAACTCTATCATCATTACCTAACCTCAGAACTTTACATTTATCAGCATTAAACTGCATCTGCCAATCCTTTGACCATTTCAAAACCCTATCTAGATCAACTTGAAGTGATAGTGAGTCCTCCTCCGAATTAATTTCCCTACCGATTTTCGTATCATCGGCAAATTTGCAAATGTTGCTACTCAAACCTGAATCTAAATCATTTATATATATTATAAACAACAGAGGTCCCAGGACAGAGCCTTGAGGCACTCCACTTACAACATTTTCCCACTCTGACTTGATTCCATTTATACTAACTCTCTGTTTCCTTTGGTATAGCCATGCCCTAATCCAGCTTAATATAGCACCCCCAATACCATGAGACTCTATTTTTTTAATCAGTCTTTCATGTGGCACTGTATCAAAAGCTTTGCTAAAGTCAAGGTATACAACATCGCAATCCTTACCACTATCAACTGCCTCAACAATGCTAGAATAAAAAGATAACAAATTTGTTAAACATGAACGGCCATTTATAAAACCATGTTGCGACTCAATTATCAATTTATGTTTTTCAAGATGAAGACGAATTTTATTTGCTATTATAGATTCGAGTAACTTTCCCACAATAGACGTTAGGCTAATTGGTCGATAGTTAGACGCAAGTGATCTATCTCCTTTCTTAAAAACTGGTATCACATTAGCAACTTTCCAAAACTCTGGCACTCTGCCTGACTCTATTGATTTATTAAATATGGTTGACAGTGGGTCACAAAGCTCCTCTTTGCATTCTTTAAGCACCCTAGCAAACACTTCATCCGGCCCTGGGGATTTGTTTGGTTTGAGTTTTACTATTTGTTTAAGAACATCCTCCCTGGTAACTGCTAAACTCGTCAACCTGTCCTCGTCCCCACCCACATAGACTTGTTCGGCTGAAGGCATATTGTTAAGTTCCTCTTTAGTAAATACAGATACAAAATATTTATTAAAAATACTACTCATCTCTTCATCTCTATCTGTTATTTGACCTGTCTCAGTTTTTAATGGACCTATCCTTTCCCTAGTCTTAGTACGATATAACTGAAAAAACCCTTTAGGATTTGTCTTTGCTTGCCCTGCTATGCGAACTTCATAGTTTCTTTTTGCTTTCCTTATCTCTTTTTTAACATTTCTAACCAGTTGTACGAATTCCTGTTCTAAAGTGACCTCCCCATTTTTAATCCTTTTGTACCAAGCTCTCTTTTTACCTATAAGGTTCTTCAAATTCTTTGTTATCCACTTTGGGTCATTAGTATACGATCTATTCAATTTGTATGGTATACTACGTTCCTGTGCTTTGTTTAGAATATTCTTAAATAAGTTATATATTGAATCCACATCGAAATCCCCATTTAAGTCACCTATCGCTGGGTTCATGTCTCGCTCCAAGACCGGCCCACACCCCATACCCAAGCCTTTCCAATCAATTTGACCCAAAAAATTTCTTAGGCTATTAAAATCAGCTTTTCGAAAATCTGGCACTTTAACAGAATTTTCTCCTACTGGTCTATTCCATTCTATGCTAAATCTGATTTCTTTGTGATCACTGCTCCCTAGCTCACTCCCTATTTCGATGTCATTAATTTGCGTTTCCCTGTTAGTTAACACTAAATCTAAAATATTATTTTCCCGTGTTGGTTCCTTAATGTGTTGCGTAAGAAAGCAATCGTCAATTAATTCTAGAAAATCTTCTGCTTCACTATTCCCTGTTTTGTTCAACCAGTTTATTCCGCTAAAATTAAAGTCACCCATGACATAAATACTGTTAGATCTAGATGCTCTAGATATTTCATCCCATAGATGCTTTGCTTCCATTCTGTCTAAATTTGGTGGCCTATATATTACTCCTATTATAATATTATTAGCTTCTTGACTTTCTCCATTGCCTTTCTTTTTTACTTTTACTAATCTCTATTTTTTGTCTAATTTATATATCTTTGAAGAAACTTTTAATGTATAAATTGGTGAAGGCAGCACCAACACACCGGCTGATGCAAACACCTCTTCAACATGGGGGGTGAAGCTCAGGGTCCCCAATACATCAAACTCCATCCTTGCAACTCTCAACCAGGCCTTGTTGAGGCATGACAGTTCTCATTACGGTATTCAATAACACTCAGTTTTACATAAATATTTTAATGTATATTCTATCTACAATGCAATTCTTGGCCAATGTTTATTGTACATACAAACACTAAATCAAATGTTAAAATAAGTACAGTACCAATAGTTACCAAAAGTGACTTGTTAAACTTGATTTAAACAAAAGCTACTTTCCAAAAATTTATGGGTACTAATGTATTTTGAAACAATTTACTTTTATAATTCTTTAAGTAAAAGAAAGCTTTGATGAAGGTTCGATTGTAATCCGTATTATCAGTAGAGAAGAGTATAGTTTCATCTTAAAAACCATACAAATCATTAAGTATGGAAGTACAATACTGTTGACAAACATGTACAGTATTCTCAAAATATATTTATATACTATACTCTGTTCATACATTATAGTATTCAGTACTCAAAAAGCTAATCCGAGTCAGAGCCTGAACCTGAGTCCGAAGAATCCGAGTCAGATTCTGAGTCAGATCCAGAAGCATTGCCCGAATCTTTGCTATGTGCGGGGGATCCAGAGTGGCCCACGGAGCCATTGACAGCTGGAGAGCCCCTCCTGCTCCTGCGACTTGATTGTGCCGATCTGCTAGACGCTCCCGATTTAGCGGATCTATTAACAGAAAGTTACAGGTCATCATTATATATCAAAAAGACAGTATATAACATTAACTTGCCTCCTACAGTAAGTACAGCAGAGTGGTATTACAATTAGGGACCGATTTAATTGCTCACATAGCCAAGTTATATATATATGTTACTATAGTCAAACAAGAATGTACGAGATATATAAACAATGTCCTGTTACAGTTTAATGATTCCATGTAGAAGCTAAATTGGGGATTGAAAACTCACGAAGGAATAATATATAAAATAACATGGAAGGTAAAAATACCTCAACCCATACATGTGAAAGTGGCTATTGGTGGTGGTGATTGTGGGGTGAATGGTGGTACCTGGAGATTTACCCGAGAAGGCTCTGGGAAGTCTACTGGCCAAGCTTGGCTAGGGTCAGACCTGGGGTGATGTGTACTTGTCTATCAGTGATTAAAGGGAAGCAATGCCTAGTAATTTATGCCTCGCCCACTGGACTCAAATTGTTTACGTAATCTGGTCTTAAAGTTATGATAGTGACTTCCACAACTTCTTTCTGTGCATCCTACTTACTGACAATGCTGGGTGACGTAAATGTTGAACTATTTCTTGCCTACTTAATATGAAAAGCTGTATCTGGCCCCACCTCATAATTACTGCATTAATAATAATAATAATAATAATAATAATAATAATAAAAAATTCCTGTTGTCAGGGACAGAAAGCCTGTGTTGGCCACATGTATTTATTCTTGTATCGATTCCCCCCATAAGTGGAACTACCGACCCTCCTCAAGAAGCAACCCTACAACAGTTCCCTAACTCCCGACTACCTATTTACTGCTTGGTGAAAAAGGCATCAGATGAAAGGAAATGTGGTCAACCTCAGCTCAGGAACTACATACCTCCGGTACTGAGAGGGTAAGGATTAACTGGCTCTATGCATTCATTATGCCTTTATGCCCAGCTTCCTAGCCATTTATAGCAGGCATGGAGTGGTGGTGGTGATGATGATAGGCAAGTGGATAGATGTAAGTGGAAGGTAACTATTGTGGGAGGTGCTGGTTGTACTTATCTATCAGTACTCAAACATCCTCTTTATAAATACAAAATTATAATGCCAGCAAAACAACATTTTTCAAGATGAAGTGATTACATACCTTGACTTGCCGCGGGACCTACTATGAGACCTGCTCCGTGAGCCATTGTGAGAACGACTCCTTGAGCGAGAGCCTGATGGGCGGCGTGAACGAGAACCCGACCTGCTGCGGGCAGGTTCCTTACTTCCTGATCTTGAGCGAGATCTCTCACTGCCTTCACTATCGGATCCTTTGGCACTGTCTAAAAAAATAATAAAATTTTACCAAACAGGGATCAATAAACATAAGAATTAAAAAAGATATGCATTGACGATTGCAGTTTCTTATTTGAGAAACTTGTAACGAGGGGTCTTGATTGGTTGACTGCATGGGGCCAGTATGACAGTGGGGGACTGTCTCTATGCACCCTGACCTTGTAAGTGTATGGACGCCATCTATACATACATGGTACCATGTATGACGACCAAATCACACATCAGAAAGTAAAGAAACCACGACTTGATAATGGTCCGGACTGAAACTTTGTCGTTTCTTCATTTTCTGATGTGGGGTTTGGTCATCATATCTTCAAGCTTCATCATATCTGTTAATGTGTTAACATGTTTACACATGTTTATATCAATTGATGTTTCTCTCATTTCCTTTCCAGAGTACATTTTAAGAGCTGTAAGACAATCCCAATAATTTAGATGCTTTATGCTTTAGATGCTTTAGATGCTTTTAGATGTACGTCTGCGTGCCGTACACGCAGACGTACGGCACGCAGTACGTCTAAATATTCCTACTGTGGCTACTTTATATATTGATGAACAGTACCTTTTTCATTCTCCATCTCCTCTTCACCCGGAGGCTCAAGCATTTTTTCTCGGAAGCGTTGACTTTTGTGCTCCTGTGCAATAAGGGGCCGGTGACGGACAACCAGTCGAGAGTTATTAGGCTGCTGACCTTGTTTGAGACGAGGCTTGCTTAAACACACTCTGTTCAAAAAATGGAGTTCATGAATAAGTATTTGAAGCTATAATAACTAAGTCCCTCAACACCTCAGGCACAATATTCATTACGTTCATTGTACAGTGTATTTAATGTCACCTTGGTACAATACATGATAAGAATATTAGAGAAAGATGCAAACCTAGGGTATGGGTCTAATATCAATAGGAATATGATACATTTGATATCAAGTATGCGGACCGCCTTGTAGTGGTGGTCGTGATAACAATATTGTTATCACGACTACCACTAACATAATGATGTTATGATAACAATATATATAATCTTATAATATTTTTAAGGGAAAAAATACCTTTGAATATAAGATACTGCACCATTTTAAAAAGTAGAAATTACCAAGGTAATCTTAACCTTTATTAAAACTTTAGCATTACAATGCCAAAGTAAATGCTGATGATGCTCTTGGTGCCATTGGGATTTCAAGATGGATAATGCTAAAAGCAACATCCAACTTGAAATTCTCAAAAATCACTTTACTTTTAGTTTGTTTCGTTTTTTAGCATAATGTGAGAATAGCCCATCAGGGGACCATCCGGAGATCACCTCAACCAAACACCCATCGGATAAGTTTAGATTTAGGAAAGACTTGGGTAAATACTGGTTCAGTAACAGGGTTGTTGATTTGTGGAACTGGTAATTTACTATTTGTGTCTGCCGAACTGAGCTATTAGCTCTTAGACCCCACCTTTCTAACCTATCTATTTTCCTATTATATCTACTATATATATAGTTCTCTCTAACACAGATCCTCAGGAAGCAGCCCGTAGCAGCTGTCTAGCTCCCAGGTATCTATTTACTGCTAGGTGAACGAGTACATCAGGGATAAAAGAAACTTTGCCCATTTGTTTCTGCCTTTCCCGGGAACCGAACCGGGCCATTGGGAAAACTAAGACCACCAAGAGTAAGCGGAGTGGTTAGACAGTTTAAAACATTAAAGTGTTTCATATAATAGTTTCCATATTAAAATATGTAAATACTAATATTCCATATTAAATACTTGCAGTATTTACTTTCAAAAATTCGTATTTTAACAAATTTGAAAGACACTCACCTCGTCTCTAACTCATTATAGAAAACGCCATCATTACGTATAACCACAAAGTAGTTCTCTTCATAGCCTTTGGAGGCTTTATTCTTCACATTCCAGTTGTACTCGCGAGCCATTACATAATCGTACTCATCACCATCCATGTACTCGACTCCTTCGCCAACGTCGCGCTTCCTCTTCTTAAGTGTGTCGTCCGTGGGCAAGAAGTAGGCCGCAAACTGTTCCCCAGATTTATCCGCCACACCCCTAGAAAGACACAAGTTGTTTGTATTAAATGTATAACGATAAGCAATGTGGATACGGGCTCACCATAGCCCGTGCTACATGGACACTTCGTTCTGAGTAGCTAAATCTAGAACAACAACAACAGCAATGTGGAAATTTATCTCTACTTTAACTAAACTTACTAACTTACTTTAACTAAGTTACTGTACATCTCTTGTCTGTTTGTTTGACTTGCTGTTTGATTTTCCAAGATGAAACACGGGATATGTGAGTGCCATAATGCAGGCAGGGTCGGCTATAGTGCCACCCTTTAAGAAAGATTGGACTCTATGGTGACCTCCTGAAATCTGGGATGTGAGAGATGGAGAAAGGGAGGTGGGGAAACGAAAGGTGGGAGAGAGGAAGGAGAGGGGGAGAGGCAAGAGAGGGAGGAATGGGGAGAGGCAAGAGAGGGTGGAGAGAGGGGAGAATGCATGTTTGGGAGAGGGAGGGAAGAAAGGTGGAGAATGGAAGACAGAGGGTAGAGAAACCCAGATACAACTGGGAACTGGGATCCCCCATCTAATATAGTTTTATAACATTAGAAAGGGATGAGGGCAGGAAACGACGACATACTGGATGCCCAACCACTGAACCATAGGGGATCAAATACTGACCCTGCAAGAACTGAGACACCAGCGGTATCACTTCTTGTACCAACTGGTCTAAGTGGACGGCCAAATAGTTAATCAAATTACAGTTCGGTGATATTTACCTAATCATAGCCTGAGACATTTCTTCAAGCTGAGCCGGCATGGGTCTTCCCACTGGTGCGGGATCCGAGTCAAAGATGACCTGAGCGCATGGATACTTCCAAAGATCAAAGTCTGGGTATATTGGTAGTTCTTCAACTGCAGTCACTCCAGGCTTGATGTAGTGATTCTTAAGAGTAACCTTAACATCTTGGAAGGTTTTTTCAATGGCCTCAAGTTGGCTATCACGATCAGTGTAAACATTCTCCTCCTGGAATAGAGTTGGAACTATTAGTTATAACTACACAAAGTATTGCCTTTGAAAATGTAAAATGCTTTAAAGGATTAGACTTTGGATCGATCATTAACGTTTAAGAAATATGTATATTAGAGTTTCTTAATTACTGTATTTAAACATGTACAATTACTGAAATACTGTTTGTATTTGTAAACATATTAATGGCAGTTTACTTTAACACGTAAACTACTTATTCATTTAGCTTGGAAATAAAAATCCAGCATTGAATGTAACGAACCCAGGAATGACATGGTAGTTACCTACCCTGACCTGGGCTGGTAAGTGGGTAGCTTTTTAGTTTAAAAAAACTGAGCAGTTTTTCATACCTTTTCTCTCATACAGGCCAATTTAGTTACAATATTTCTATATAAATTTAAGTATGAATGCTGTTTATCAGTTAATCAACTAGATAAAATTCAACCCACGTAATTACGTACGTAGGTACGAACACACATACCAAAATACTCACCAAAGCCTTTTTCCTACGTGTGGCAAAGCCAATAGTGGCCTCCATTTTATTATTATTCTGAGGCTGGAAGCGTGTGGGCTCATTTGAAATGTATTCAGTTCGACGTAGCCACGAAGCATTGATATGTTGATGCCTGGAACGTTTGGCATCCTGGAAAATAAAACATTCGTTAAACCTTTTATAGACTCGTCCCATTACAGCATTCTTACTTAATGATACATTTATGTGATATAAGACGTTTATGTAATATAAATGCCTAATTATTAATAACTTTTACAAATAAAATAGAATAGTATGACTTTATGTGATGATCTGATAATCTGGATTTTTACATCAATTGCAAGTGACATATAAATATTGCTTTTTAAAAATCCAAATTTCAGAGTAGTGGGTAAGTACGATTTATTATTCAGATAATAATAATGATACATTATTATTTATATACAATGTCCAGATTTTCATGGATTTCATCTTGCATGATTTTAAACATGTAAGATGACCAAAACCACACACTGAATCGCACCTAAGCATCTTCTTAGGGCGCACTTAGGAACCTTCGTAGCAAACCCACTTACGAAGAAATACACAGAGCTTCCTGAATCTAGGTCCAGAAGATGGAGAGACGACGACGTCTCGGTCCATCCTGGACCATTATTAAATTGACAATAGACTTGATAATGGACACAGACGGACCGAAATGTCGTCACCTCTTCATCTTGTGGTGTGAGGTTTGGTCACCATATCTTCAGCCACGTTAATGTGACTTGTTAAATCAAAGGGTTTGTTAATGTTATGAACTACACATAATTCATTAATGTGTTATGAACTTATAACCATAAGTTCATAACTTATTACTTATGAACTATGTTCATAAGTTCTTATAAGTAATAAGTATCTTATTCTTATAAGTAATAAGTTCTGTGTGTAATGTTCATAACCTAAGACCACTTAGTAACGTTCTGATGTTCTCACGCTAACTACATGAATTATCGTAATGTGCCAAACCTGTAGAGTGAGAATGTCATCTTCAAGCAATCTTTCATCTGTTGGATGCAGCTGTGCGCCTGGGACAGGTGTGTACGCCTCTGGATTAATAAGATCAATGGTTACGCCTAAATCATGTTCTGTCAAAACCTCATATCGGTAATTTTTCTCAAGAGAAGTCTGCTTATAACGTACATACCTGAAAGTCAAACTGGCCTTAGTATACAGAAGTACAATATTGTATGAGAAAATAACGAGGTTATGCGATGGGATCACACATGCGTTCCTTGACTTTCCAGGCCCGCGCACACACACTACCTACTGGACCATGATGAGTGCAGGTGGTAGTGTGTGACTGGAGTCCAGGGATAAGGGTGTGATACCATTGTTGAACAGAGTACAGTATTTAATCAAAAATTTAAACTTAAAACTTTTTCAAGATATATATAAATTTATTTAATTTAATATAAATTTATACACAATGATACCACAACAATGGAATGTGATATACTAGTATATCCATGAGAATCTTTGACTTTCAAGTGAAAAAAGCAAGGACTTACCTCTTGGCATCAAAAGGATAGTTAATGAACTTAGGATCAAATGGAATATCTGGCAGCGTGTTGCAATATTTCACTCGGCTCACCAGGCCAGACCTATCATGCAAAAAAAAAAATCAATATTAATATATAAAAACGTAAATACATAACTTGTATTTTACGCACAATCCCGTCATACCTTAAGTAAATGAGTAAGCATTTACATATAGATCATGGTAATACATACACGGTACTGTAATAGCCGAGTTTCATCAGTTCATATGGGAAAACAAGTTCTTCCCTTTTTCTATGAATGTATTTTGGACATAAGAGTGATGCCAGTACCATGGCGCAAATATAATAAAACCAATAAATCTAAATTATAAGTTGATTGTATGGCTTAATTTTCAGACAATATATATGAAAGATGTAATTAATGATTTGGTGTACGAGCCATAGTTTGACGAGACACTTTACTAACATCATGAACTAACTCAGCAATTCTTTCCTTTGTTGACCAGACCACACACTAGAAGTTGAAGGGACGACGACGTTTCGTCCTTTCTTTCTTTCATTTCAATTCTTTCCTTTATTTTTTTCAGAAGCTTAAGAGGATATGCTATAATAATGGTGACGCTGACGGTGTAATAATGATGTAAGTAGGGTAACGGTGAGAGGTGTAGGGCAGGGTAACTAAAATATTATGTTATATTTTAACGTCTAAAATAAGACGTTAAGAACATTAGAATGAAGGTAACTGCAGAAGGCCTATTGGCCTTCTCGAGGCAGCTCCTATATATATCCATATATATAGGAGCTATATCCATATATATAAGAGGCAGCTCCTATATATATCCACCTAAACTCATTCCTACACATGTCTAACCAACGCTTGAAGTAATCAAGGTATCCAACTTCTATTGTTACTCGTTAAAGGGTTCCACAAATCAACAACTATTATTTAACCAGTATTTACCCTAGGTCTTTCCTATATCTAAACTTGTCCAAATTATACCCATTGTTTGTGTTGATCCTTTTATTACCCCTATTAATATCCTATTTTTTATGTCCATTCATTCACTTGTAAACCTCTATCCTGTAACTTCTAATTCTTTGCCTTTCTAGAGATTGTAAATTAAGCTTTGTCAATCTTTCTTCATATGAAAGGTTTCTAATTTGCAGGATTAACTATCTACAGGATTGCTATCCTACACTAGACGCGTTCTAGTGAATTTATATCCATTCCATAGTGTGGCGACCAAAACTTAACTGCATAATCTAAATGGGGCCTAACAAGAGCAAGATAAAAGAAATATCAGGTGAAGTGGGAAGTAGACCCGGTGATCACCAGTGACCACTATGCTACTGTCGCAACACTAAACATAGAACGACCTCCTACACCACCTAGCTGGAATTTAAGATAGACCAATTGGAATATATACCAAGAGGAACTTGAAAAATGGTATGCAACATACACACCACCTGAGGATTTGAACACAGACCAATCTGCAGGAAGCCATTGCAGCTGCTGCAAACAAAGCTATTCCAATCATTATCACAGGAAACACAAAACGAAAGAACTATTGGTTTTATAGTAATGAGGTTAAAGAACAGAACCACAGAGTCAACATCTTCAGAAAACATCTAAAGAGAAACCCCACACCAGAAGGAAGAACTCTGCTACGAGTGGTGATATCTGAAGCAAGACGAGTTTCTAGAGAAGTAAAGGAGGCAAGATGGTTTGAGTGGTGTCAAACTCTAAATGAACATAGTAGTCTTGGAAAGATATGGGGTCAGATTAAAACTATATCAGGTCGACCAGCCCGGCCACAGGCATGTATTCAACCATTGCAGGAGGCTGAGAGACTTGCTCTCCAATTTGCATAAAAAAACAGCTTCATATCAGCTTCCTGCAAAGGTCCGAAGGAAGCCCGAAACGCTTTGCGTAATAGTGACTTTAGGCATTGTATGTACTAGCTATACCTATAAGTTAAACAATCCTTGTAAATATTTATTGTATGTATGTACCTTACCTAAATAAATAAAAAATTGTAAGCAAGAACAATCGAAACAAGAAAGGTTGAAAGTCATTTATGAGAGCATAGCTACAAATGACGAATGTGACTATCCCTATCCCACATTTTATGTCCATTCAAACAAGAACTAATCAGAGCCCAAAAAAAGGTGTTAAGGACACTGCACCAGGTGCTGATAACATTACATACTCAATGATCGCACATGCAGGTCCTGCTGGAGAACAAGGAATATTGGACGTCATCAATGCATCTTGGCAGCAAGGCAAACTGCCGACCTCTTGGAAGAAAGCAGACATCATACCGATTCCTAAACCGAAAGAACCTGGCAATTATAGACCCATTTCATTAACATCATGCATTAGTAAAACTGCAGAACGGATGGTCTTAAATAGCCAACTGTGGAAGACTGGAGACCTTCATAAACACATATTTGGCTTCTTATTAGAGGAGTAGGTACTGCCAACTGCATAGCAACATTACTAGGAACAGTTAACTCAGGTCCAGCTATAGTGATCGTCCTTGATCTAGAAAAAGCATTCGAACTTGCAAGCCCGCAAGCAATTTTACACCTTAGTTAAAAAGGTGTAAAGGGAAATATGCTAGTAAGGATTCAAGATTACCTAAGTCACAGGTATGCCGGAGTAAAGTTGCAAGGACAAGTGTCGGACTACCACCTGCATGAGAATGGGACTCCACAAGGAGGAGTCCTCAGTCCTAGTCTTTTTTAACATCCTTATGGAAAACCTCGTTACCATGGCATTTGCAGAAGGGGTTACATTGCAAAGGTATGCTGATGATATAGCATTAGTAATTACAGGTCCTTCACTTCTAAATAAAGCACAAGGTGCATTAGATAAAGTAACATCTGAATGCAGCGTTTTAAGGCTAAAAATATCTGCACAGAAGTCTAAGGCAATGAGACTAGGCGGCAACACTCCAAACAGGCACCTACACATTCAAGACATTAACCTTCAGTGGGTTACACAATATCAATATCTCGGAATGTGGATAAATTCTAAAAATTGCATTCAACAAGCAAATTCAATATCTGAAGGAGAAAGCAAAATCACGACTAAATATAATGAGAGCAATCACAGGGCCCCGTCTAGGAGCGGGACACAAAGTGTTAAGAATGTTTTACATACACGCCGTTCGTTCCCTAGTTGATTATGCAGCGCCTGCCTTACTCACTCCTTCTCCTGGTCAGTGGGCAAACGTTGAGGTTATTCAAAACGATGCATTGCGAATCATAACAGGAGCTCCCAGGTGGACTAAACTAAAATACTGAACCTAAGGCTAGAAACTAAGGTAACGTCGATTGTGCATGCTGACCAAGATATTGACTTGGTCAGTTCACTTAAAGATATAATCACTGGAGCACTAACTCTGGACAGAAGAGCCTCCAATAGCAACAGGTGGACCCATTGTGCGATAAACACCATCAATACATTCGATATAACAAACACAGTCACTGACAAGGGTGTCGACGCAGACTTACAGAATACATGCAGACTTCGTTATGCAAGCCCCTTGGGAATCTCCGCCAGCAGACTTTATGATTATGGTTATTGAAGGAAAAAAAAAGAGACAAATCCTCATCTGCTACGTAATATTGCACAGATGCATATAGAAGCAAACATGGCATCCGACAGCTTCACATACTTCACAGATGGATCAGTAAACCAACAAGGACAAGAAACCGAAGCTGCAGTTAAAGCAGGAAACTGTAAATAGTTGGAGTCAAATGGGTGTTCGACTTTACAAACAGAGATGCTAGCGAGATTCAAAAGGCTTTGGAACATGCTCTTGCTCAACACATACATACAGATTCGAGAACCGCCATTGAAACATTGCAACAAGAACACATATGTGATATAAAATACATCTGATCACAAATGTCATATCATTAATGCAAACACTCAAACGACAAGGCCGACGGATACTTATCAACTGGGTGCCAAGTCATGTGGGAATAATAGGAAGTGACATTGCAGACGAAGCTGCAAAACTTGCAACTAAGAGAAATGTAGACATTTACATACCACAGAGTCTATCACAGATTAAGAAAGTCATTAGAAATAGAGCAATGCAAAAGATGTACAGTGACCACAACACAGCAGTTGCAACATCAGGATCTGCGGGTTGGTACAAGAATTCAACCAACTACGAACCACTTGGTTTGATGAAAGGGAAGAGTAGAGTAACAGAAGTACAGGCTTGGATACCCATGTGCATGGGAAATAGGCTTACAGGTTCCGGAAGATGAGAGGAATTGTCAGCACTGTGGAGAAATGCCCGACAGACCACTGGAACATTATCTAACACAGTGCAGAGTCACAGCCAAAACCGATCACTGGAACATCTAACACAGTGTACAGTTACAAACCCAATAAGATTTCAACTTCAAACACGTGGGACAAAATCTTACTGAAGCGACCATACGAGTCATAAATACTCCGCAAAGGTAAAACAGAAACAAGCAACAATTAGTGGGCCAGCCAGAGGCTTAGGGCCCGCATAGGAATATCGCTGCAAAAAAAATATAAGAACACAAGAATAAAGATAACTGCATAAGAACATGAAAATGAACGTAATTGCAGAAGGCTTATTAGCACAACTCCTATTTATATCAACCTAAATGTAAAAAATCATTGTTAAAACCTTCACTTTCTGACCTACTCAGGTCAGAAATGGACCATGGACCTCTGACGCTGGTTCGAGTCAGTATATGCTGTACTGACTTTCATGACACGATGCTACATGCAAGTCTGTATCAGTAATGAAGCACCACCTTCTTCACTATTAGTAATGAAACACCATCCTCGTCATACGCTCTGAATACACAGTTACCCAACATGACCACCAAGAGGTGACATCACACAAACCTGTCCCAGAATGAAGCCGCGTTCAACCCTACTGGTAGAGCCAGTAATGACCATATGCAGGCGATGAGTCACAATAACGTGGCTAAAGTAAGTTGACCAGACCACACACAATCGACTTGAGAATGGTCCAGGACGGACCGAAACGTCGTCGTCCCTTCATCTTCTAATGTGTGGTCTGGTCAACAGTTGATCACCTTAGGCTGGGGTGGGTCTAACTCAGGGAAAGCTTCGATCATCTCCACAATTACCAAATCATCCAAGTTCTGCGAAATAAATATGCCGTGTACTGAGTTTTCTAAGCCTCTTTGTCGAGTTACACACGT
The DNA here is from genome assembly GCF_040958095.1 of Procambarus clarkii. NCBI lineage: Eukaryota > Metazoa > Arthropoda > Malacostraca > Decapoda > Cambaridae > Procambarus > Procambarus clarkii. Next base: position 34,182,518 of record NC_091168.1, on the reverse strand, counting down.
TGGAGTCAATAGAAAAATTAGCTCGGGGACGGGATCAAACGGGACACAAATGGGTTGAGGTGTTAACTAACCTATTGGGCTGCGAAAAAGAAGGTCTCCAAACAGGCTTTGGGATGTCCTTGATGACGTCAGTCTGTATACTGGTTGGGGGGTTGACCACATCTTGTTCACTCTCTACTCTGCTCCTGAACGCCTTCATAAGAGACGTCTTCATCCAATTATATTGTGGAACAGCTTCAGCTTTTTTCAACATTTTTGTTCAACAATGGTAATAGTTACTGATTGCTTGTGTTCGCGTGAATGAAGTGGGAAGGTGGATCAGCCTGAGTCAAATATATATGCAGAGGTCAGGTGGAAGGAACGCCTCCCACCTGATGTGATTATTTACTAATGGAATTGGTAAGGTGGAAACTCAGAAACATGAAACAAGAAAACTGTAGAAGGACTTTTGGCCTATACGAGGCAACTCAGATTTATATCTACCAACTAGCGAGAAACATAATAGAAGCAGGATCTTTGTCAATATCTCTTCATATGAAAGATTTCTAATTTGCGGATTAACTGTCATCCTTTGCTGGGCGCGTTCTAGTAAATTTATGTCCATTCTACAGTGTGGCGACCAAAACTGAGCTGTAAAATCTAAATGGGGGCTAACAAGAGCAAGATATAGCTGAAGAATAACACCAGGTGTTTTATAACTAACGATTTGAAAAATAAATCCCGGTGTTCAATTTGCTTTATTACGAAAATTTATGCATAGATTTTTGGGTTTTAAATTCTTACTAATCATAACTCCCAAATCCCTTTCGCAATCTCATAAGAACATTAGAATGAAGGTTACTGCAGAAGGCCATACGAGGCAGTTCCTATTTATAACTACCCAATCCCACTCATACACATGTCCAACCCACGTTTGAAACAATCGAGGGACCCCACCTCCACCACGTTACGCGGCAATTGGTTCCACAAATCAACAACCCTGTTACCGAACCAGTATTTACCCAAGTCTTTCCTAAATCTAAACTTATCCAATTTATACCCATTGTATCGTGTTCTGTCTTGTGTTGATACTTTTAATACCCTATTAATATCCCCTTTGTTATGTCCATTCATCCACTTGTAAACCTTTATCATGTCACCCCTAACTCTTCGCCTTTCCAGTGAATGCAACTTAAGCTTTGTTAATCTTTCCTCATATGAAAGATTTCTAATTTGTTGAATTAACTTAGTCATCCTACGCTGGACACGTTCAAGTGAATTTATATCCATTCTATAATACGGCGACCAAAACTGAACTGCATAATCTAAATGGGGCCTAACCAGAGCAAGATATAGCTGAAGAGCAACACCAAGTGTCTTGTTACTAACGCTTCGATTAATAAATCACAGTGTCCTATTTCACTTATTACGAACATTCATACATTGATCTTTTGGTTTTAAATGGATTAGGGCATGGCTATACCAAAGGAAACAGAGAGTTAGTATAAATGGAGTCAAGTCAGAGTGGGAAAATGTTGTAAGTGGAGTGCCTCAAGGCTCTGTCCTGGGACCTCTGTTGTTTATAATATATATAAATGATTTAGATTCAGGTTTGAGTAGCAACATTTGCAAATTTGCCGATGATACGAAAATCGGTAGGGAAATTAATTCGGAGGAGGACTCACTATCACTTCAAGTTGATCTAGATAGGGTTTTGAAATGGTCAAAGGATTGGCAGATGCAGTTTAATGCTGATAAATGTAAAGTTCTGAGGTTAGGTAATGATGATAGAGTTACAAGATACGAGCTAGATGGTGTTGAGATTGCGAAAGGGATCTGGGAGTTATGATTAGTAAGAATTTAAAACAAAAGGATCAATGCATAAATGTTCGTAATAAGGCAAATCGGACACTTGGATTTATTAATCGCAGCGTTAGTAACAAGACACCTGGTGTGGTTCTCAAGCTATATCTTGCTCTAGTTAGGCCCCATTTAGATTATGCAGTTCAGTTTTGGTCGCCATATTATAGAAAGGGTATAAATTCACTTGAATGTGTCCAGCGTAGGATGACTAAGTTAATTCCCAAAATTAGAAATCTTTCATATGAAGAAAGATTAACAAAACTTAAATTGCATTCACTGGAAAGGCGAAAAGTTAGGGGTGACATGATAGAGATTTACAAGTGGGTGAATGGACATAACAAAGGGGATATTAATAGGGTATTAAAAGTATCAACACAAGACAGAACACGCAACAATGGGTATAAATTTGATAAGTTTAGATTTAGGAAAGACTTGGGTAAATACTGGTTCGGTAACAGTGTTGTTGATTTGTGGAACCAATTACAGCGTAACGTGGTGGAGGTGGGGTCCCTCGATTGCTTCACGCGCGGGTTGGACATGTATATGAGTGGGATTGGGTGGGTATAGATAGGAGCTACCTCGTATGGGCCAATAGGCCTTCTGCAGTTACCTTTGTTCTTATGTTCTTATAACAAAGGGGGATATTAATAGGGTATTAAAAGTATCAACACAAGACAGAACACGAAACAATGGGTATAAATTGGATAAGTTTAGATTTAGGAAAGACTTGGATACTGGTTCAGTAACAGGGTTGTTGATTTGTGGAACCAATTGCCGCGTAACATTGTGGAGGTGGGGTCCCTCGCTTGTTTCAAGCGCGGGTTGGACATGTATATGAGTGGGATTGGGTGGTTATAGATAGGAGCTGCCTCGTATGGGCCAATAGGCCTTCTGCAGTTGCCTTTGTTCTTATGTTCTTATGTAACTATAAGGTGTGAAGGATTTTATTTTATTTTATTTTATTTATTTTATTTATATATATACAAGAAGGTACATTGGGTTTGTGAGAATACATTGGATAGTACAGTAATTACATTCTTGTAAAGCCACTAGTACGCACAGCGTTTCGGGCAGGTCCTTAATCTAGTAGATAATTTTAAGTAGGTAAGTTCAGTCAGAATTGATAAATGAAAGATACATTATAAGAGAAAAATGAGATGAGAGAGATAAGTAAGTATATTACAGCACATTGTTATATTAAAGCTCTGATTGATTACATTGACAGCTTGATTAGTAATTTAAACAAGATTAATAGACACCATACAGCAGATTGACAGCACATATAAGACAATGATCACAATGGTAAACATGTTCAGAATGGGTACATAAAGATTGGGAGACTGGGTAGCAAAAGACACAGATAAACAAGATTTATAAACACCATACATTTAGATGAAATTGTTTATGAAATAATCTAAGATGAGGTCTGATAAAGACCTTTTGTGCCCTCTGTAATGCTTTTGCGCTACCGCTCACAGGATGAGTATGGGTTATCTTGAGATGATTTCGGGGCTTTTAGTGTCCCCGCGGCCCGGTCCTCGACCAGGCCTCCACCCCCAGGAAGCAGCCTGTGACAGCTGACTAACATCCAGGTACCTATTTTACTGCTAGGTAACAGGGGCATAGGGTGAAAGAAACTCTGCCCATTGTTTCTCGCCGGCGCCCGGGATCGAACCCAGGACCACATGATCACAATTCCAGTGTGCTGTCCGCTCGGCCGACCGGCTCCCCTATGGGGTGTACAATAGATTTTCCTCTATTGTGTTGCCTTCTTCTATTTTCTTGCTGACTGTTGCTCTGATGTTGGATGCCTCGGTTCTGCCAGCTGTTGATACCTTTCCTGTGGTGGTCGTTACCTGTAAATAGGGATAGGATTATAGCTTGTGTAATTAATTATGCCATTAAGATGATGAGATAATGGAGCGAGTAAAGTTTACTCGCTACACACATGAGAGGATGTGCAGTGACTTAATATCTAACATATTCAGAGATTTGAGTAGGGGTACCAAGTGATGTCTGGGGCCAGAGTTGGATATTGTCCTAATAGCAGCTTTGTGTTGAGTAATTAGAGGATGTAAATGATTTTGGGTAGTAGAACCCCAAGCACAAATACCATAGTTAAGATATGGATAGATGAGGGAGTAATGGAGTGTCACCAGGGCATGGCGGAGTACATAATATCTGATCTTAGAAAGAATGCCAACAGTTTTTGAAACTTTTTTTGATATATTTAGAATGTGACCCTGGAAATTCAGCTTGTGGTCAATGAGAACGCCATGGAATTTGCCATCTAATTTGTTACAAATTTGGGTGTTGAGAGAGCCCAAGAGGCTTTGGAACCTGTACACCAGTTGATTGACGGTTGAGAGGCGGGACCAAAGAGCCAGAGCTTAACCCCCGCAAGCATAAATAGGTGAGTACATAAAATGGACTCTGTTACCATCTGTAATACTAATCCGTTTTTGTACTGCACGAAGTCACTAGTATCCGAACACGTCTTCTCTCAACAAGTGATACCAAACAAAGTTTCTTTTAAGCTTGTAACGTTTTTTATTTATGACATAAATAACAACTGATATATTACATTTGAACAAAAATAAATATTTTATTTTATTTATTTGCAATGTAAATTTAGTAATTAATGACCAAAAGCTTCTATATTAATTTAATTTATATAGGAAAATTTAGGCACAAGTAGGTGGCAATAGTGATTCAACATTTGTTTTTGTTGAGAGAGAAATACATTGACGAGTACAGTGGCCCAGGTGTAGTATACTGTAGGTGGTGTAGGTGATGAGGCTCGGACTGTAGGAGGTGTACAAGAGGCCAGGAGATTGTACAAGAAGCCAGGAAGGTGTACAAGAGGCCAGGAAGAAGGTGTACAAGAGGCCAGGAAGACGGTATAGAAGAGGCCAGGAAGAAGGTGTACAAGAAGCCAGGAAGAAGGTGTACAAGAGCCCAGGAAGATGGTATAGAAGAGGCCAGGAAGGTGTACAAGAGGCCAGGAAGTAAGTGTACAAGAGACAAGGGAGAAGGTGTACAAGAGGCCAGGGAGAAGGTGTACAAGAGGCTAGGAAGAAGGTGTACAAGAGGCCAGGAAGTAAGTGTACAAGAGGCAAGGAAGGTATAGAAGGTGGTAAGGAGCGGGCAAGATGCCGCCCACGGTGAACCAGCCCCACACTGTAGACCGAGACAAGCGGCCTCGCACCGGTGAGAGGAGGTCAGTACCATCTGTTATAGGTACTTGTATTGGTCATCATCACTGCTCAAAACACGGCCCCAAGATTTGTCGTGGTATGTCATCTGCACCCTGTAAACAATCCTAACCCAACCACACTTTTTATTTCTAATTTTCATGATTAGGGTTCTAAAAATGGGTCTAGGAGTATTCATGCTACATCATCTTGAAACAAACCTCTCCTATTCTAACCTATCCTGGTCTAGTGTCCTGGTCTAGAGTGTCCTATCCTATCTTATTATAACCTGTCCTAATGTAATATATCCCACATTTGTGTTTTTATATACTGTATAAGTACGCAGGCAATGAGTCACAATAATGTGGCTAAAGTATGTTGACCAGACCACACACTAGAAGGTGAAGGGACGACGATGTTTCAGTCCGTCCTGGACCATTCTCAAGTCGATTGTGATAGACTTAATTAAGAATGGTCCGGGATGGACCGAAACGTCGTCGTCCCTTCACCTTCTAGTGTGTGGTCTGGTCAAAATCTGTATAAGTACTCTACGCTGTGAGGTGTGTGAGATATTGTGGATGTCTTCGCCGAGCGTTCTGCGAGCGCTATGTCATGGGTTTGTATCCTGGCCGGGGAGGATTTACTGGGCTCAATTCCTTAACTGTAGCCTCTGTTTAACGCAACAGTAAAATGTGTACTTGGATGAAAAAACGATTCTTCGCGGCAGGGGATCGTATTCCAGGGACCTGCCCGAAACGCTACGCGTACTAGTGGCTGTACAAGAATGTAACAACTCTTGTATATATCTCAAAAAAAAAAAAAAAAAAAAAAAAAAAAAAAAAAAAAAAAAAAAAAATCTAATTGGATGTGACTGATAATGACAATCTTTTCTCTTATTATTTCTTAATTAAAATTTTATGACACTTATCAGGCAGATCTAAATTTTAGCAGTTATATAATTAGTTGTGGTTGGTGCCATCTTATACTGTACCTGGGTACTATGATCAAATTGTATATAAGATATTTTGACAAAGGGACGTTTTCAAGTTATCAATCCAGTGTATATTGTTAGGATAAGATGTATTAGCAAATAAGTTAGGTTGGATAATGTTAGATAAGTATAGAAAGTGTTGATGACCAGTCTTATGAAATGTGACTTGTATAGCCTTATAATTGGCCCAGGATGCTCTTCATGTTAGCTTTGTGTAAATGTACTATCTACACAGCAAAATTTGGGAAAACAAATAACCTGTTCTTTCTTCTTATTATTTAAACATTGTTAATCAATTTAGTGTTGATTTGTAGTTTTGCCCAGATTTTCCTTGGCTTGATTTCAGTTTCCGCAGTGCGAAGGATTTTTTGTTTGAATGATTTTTCCTGAGACTAGCACTAAGTTAATTGCATTCCTTGAACAGGAGAAGTTTAGGAAAAGAAATTCTACTCTTGATGGACCATAGACTGTAAAAACAAGATCAAATATGAAGAGCAATGCTGGAAGTGAGGTTGGTCTTCCGCCCTCTCCATTTACCCTCTATTGTCTCGATTTTTCAACTGTCTACTTCTTTGTTCTTGGCTAAGAATGAGATGTCTTCTGAAGGGGTCTTTTAGTCATTAACATTTAGATTATCTAGCCAGGGTGCATCATATTCTTTGTCCTCTGGCTATGGTAATTACCTAAGTGTAGTTACAGGATTACAGGATGAGAGCTATGCTCGTGGTGTCACGTCTTCCCAGTACTCTGTCATGTGATGCTGTGTAACAACTGACAGTTTTGGCCTCTACCACTTTCTCATTTAATTTGTTCGAAATGTCTATCACTCTGTTTTTAATAGTGATCTTTTTTATTTTTTGGCAGCTTTGTTTGCTTAGTTTGAACCAGTTTTCAGAAATTCTTTTATATTTATTTTGTCAATACCTGTTACTCTTTTGTAGGTAGTGATCATATCAGCTGTTATTCTTCTGTCTTCAAGCTTTGGTACTGTATATTTATTGGCTTTAATCTCGCCTTATAACTTTTGTGTTTCAGTTCCGGGAGCTATTTGGTTTTATGTCTTCGCACCTTTTCCAGTTTATTGATATGCTTCTTGAGATATGGCCACCATACAACTACTACATATTTCAACTTTAGTCTCACAAAGGTTGTGAACAATTTCTTTAATATTTTGCCATCCATGTACTGTACTTACAACACGCTCCTCGCCGTGTTCTTTATATGGTCCTCAGATGACAGCTTTCTATCCAGAACCACCCCTAGACCTCTTTATCAGAAAGATAAATGTGAAAAAGCTTTAAAGAATTCTTTAAAGCTTTTTTGCATAAGTTGTAGGTTGTGTGGGGCTTATTTTCTCCTATTCTACATTCCATAACATGACATTTATTAACATTAAATTCCATTTGTCAAGTAGTGCAGCACTCTTTGTGTACTACACACTGTTTGTACTCTTGAAGTCAAAACCCTATTTGTAAACCATGTGTTTAAAGTTCCATGTTGCATGGCCTACCTCTCCAGGTCATCTGCCTCATTTCTTTTGAGCAGTTGCTTGTTTTGTTGTGCTTATTCTTTTTTTTTTTTTATTTCTTCCCAGTTTTAGGGTTTAATCTCTGATCCCCTGCTTTCCTTGCATCATGTTAACGAGTCAGGTTGTGGTCCTGGGTTTGGTAGGTGACGGTAGGGGTCTCGGAGACCTGGCGTGTTGAGTCAAGTTCTGGTGAATCCAGAATTATGCTTGGGAGAGCTACCAGGGGGCACAATGTTAAAGGGTATAATTTCATTACATTCAGTGAAAGATTATTGATTATTGATGATCTTTTTCTTTTTTTATTACAAGTCTTCCACTTCAGGAACAAATACATATACGAAGGCAAGTATTTACTGTACTAATATTCTTAACATTTTATGCTTTGACTGAATTTGTTTCATCAGAGATTGATAACTCCAGCCATGATTGAGAGCTATAGGTTTGCATCTCAAAATAATGAAATTGTTATGTATGTTGACAGTAATTTATGCATACCCGACAGTGTTTTCATGAGTGTGTGAAATACAGAATAATTTCATAGCTTGGCAAACTAATTTTTGAAGATTTGTTGTGTGACACTCTTATGGCAGTAATAATGTTCACTAGTGAAGATGATCTCCTAATTGTATTAAAAGCAGAAAATGTGCCTGCACTGCATGATACCAATATCTTGTCAATTTCATCTCGGCAATTCCAAGATGACAGGACAGTCTTTGTTAAAAGATTTAGTCTCTTGATGGAAGACAAAATCTTATAATGCCATTATTGAGAATATAAGCCAAGTAAACTCAACGCTAACTGCAATCTTTGCATACAAGATTGCCAATGGAAAGAACCAGTGTCCCACACTCAAACTTACATTTGAGACTCCAGAGAACCTCAGGAAACAGAAGAATCGAATCCCTTGTGTAATGACTCAGCCTTGCCCCATATAGGGTAGTTAATTCAAGCAAGGACACACTGGCCTGTCTTCTAAACATAAATACATACTATACAGTACTTAAATTAGAATTTTAAGTGTGTAAATTACATCTGAGTTTTATATTTTATTCATTAATATTTATTTTTCTTAGGTCTGACCTGGTGAGCCGAGTGAAGTATTGCAACACACTGCCAGATATTCCATTTGATCCCAAGTTCATTAACTATCCTTTTGATTCCAATAGGTAAGTGTAAGCTTTTTTCATTGCACATAATTTCATAATTATCTATGATCTTTCAATTGGTTATGTATATTTATGAGAAAATCATTGGAGCAAAAGAGCGGGATGAAACCTGTGTCGTGGGTCACCTCGGAGTCATACCATACCCATGGACCATGGTGTGCTTAAAAGTTACACAACTTGTTAGTGTGTTGTGGTCAATGGGTATGGCATGCATTTGCGGTGACCCAAGGCGCTGGTTCAGTCCCACCGTCCTGCCCCAAAGACTTTCTCATGAATATACAGTACAGTATATCACATTCCAGAATTGTGATTTCATTGTGTAAAAGTTTATATTACTCTTGTAAAAGTTTTAATGTAATTATGAGTAGCTTTTGATTAAATAGTTTATTGTGCTCTACGATGGTATCACACACCTTTGGAATTCAAAAGGTGACACCACTAGTGTCAACACTTGCATCAGAGGAGCTCCAGCATATTTCAACAATCCTAAGTATTGTAGTACAGGTTAATGATAGTGGGTGGTGTCCCAAGGAACATAAAGGTATAGTGCTTTTGAAAAATTGGTGAGAAAACAGGAAAGTGCTAAGGGAAGTGAAAAAATTGGATGAGAAAAAGTTGCCCTAGTGTTTCCAGTGCAGAGAAGAACATTCAAGATGGCCGCCGGCAAGAAGAAAACAAAACAGCTTGATTTTGGGGGATTCAATGAAGAAAGCATTGATATAAGCAGTCTACACAACAAGTTGGCAAAATTAGATACTATAGTGAACTCTTATGTAAAAATAATTGGTAAATTGAAAGAAAGTAATGACCATTTGTATAGCAAAGTTTTAGGTCTTGAGGGTTTAGTGAAAGACTTGCGCAAGGATAAGAATCAATTGGAAACAAATTGCAAAGCCATGGAAGAAGAAAATAAACTCTTAAAAATAGCTTTGGAAGAAGTTAAAGTAAATTTAAACATAAATGACTACAATAGGTTAGGTAAGGAAATTCAACAGGAGAAACAGCTTTTGTCAGCACAGATGGAGGAAGTTACACAGGGAATAGAACAGTGCAAGAAAGATATGCAACTCACCTATGCACAAGTGGCCAAGGAGAAGGAAAAAATTGAAGAAGCAGTAAAGGAAGTCAAACACTGCAGCAACCAAGATAAAACAAACATTAGGCTGGAAGTGAGACAGGAATTGGCATCTAACCCGAAGTTGGTGCAAAACACAGTTGATCGGAGTAAGTCCCTGATAATTTTTGGTTGCAAAGAAAAAGAGATAACATCTAGGTCAGAAAGAGCTGTAGAAGAAGCGAAAGTAGTAGATAAAATTGTTGGCCTCGTAGAAGGTCTTGCCACCATAGAGAATGTGCGCGACTACAGGAGAATAGGCAGGTATGTAAAAGGGAAAAATCGACCTTTGAGGATCACCCTAAACGGTGCCAAACAGATGGAAGAAGTACTAAGGAATGCTCGAAAATTACAAACTGATGAGGTAAGGAAAGTATGGTCGTTAAGACGAGATCTTTCAAGAGAAGACAGAGAGAAGCTGAAGCTAAACCTTGTAGAGGCAAAATGTTTAAATGAGAGTAGAAATGAAGAAGAAATAAATTCTTTTCTGTGGGGAGCCCCTACGGCTCCCTGGAGCTTATCGGGCTAATGTATGTTATATTAGACCGGGACATAGCTAAGGAGTTCAGACCTACCAGGGACCAGCGCCAGAACCTGGCCCCTTCAGAGAGGTTTCAGGGAGCAATGGCACTGGAAAACCCTCTTGTGGTTGGGGTTTTCCTTATCTGCCATCGACCGGGATCAGGCACCCAGAAAGGTAGGCATAACAAAACAAACCCCACATGGTAAAAACTAAAACAAAAAAACGAACAGAGAGGTAGAAACTCCCTACAATCCCAAGGAAACAAGCAAACAAGCAAACATCACACTTTACTGCCGTGCCGATCGTCCGTGCAGCCCTCCCCGCCCCGAGAGGGGGAGGGAGGAGCCCCGGACCTACTGCGCCGGCTGCCAAGCTTCAGTTCATAAGCTAATGTCAACTGGGATAGACGCTTCTCTGGCCTCGGTTTCCTAGGCAGTGTTTGCCTTGTGTGGCGTTCACTGCCATTTGTTATGCTGTGCGGTGGCCAGGAGTACCTCATCAGTGCCGAGGCTGCATGCGCTTAGTGGCTAACTTCCCTAAGCGCCCTGTGAGTACTGCCCTTGCGTAACAGGGTTATCTTCCCTGGGGCGTTCGGGAACCATTCCCTTAGAGGTTCTTGCTGCTCGGCATTTGCCTCACCCTTGGGGTCAACTGGGGCTTGGGGCCCTTGTTTGGCCCTGGGTAGCAATTGGTATTGTGCTGGTTAGGGCATCAAGGTGTTGCACAGCCTGCCACCTAAGCGGCGACCGGTTCCTGTTGCCTCTGGAGACGGTGTACTTTTGCTGGGTTTTTCTTTTGTTTTTATTTTCAATTGCCTGGTGGAGGTCTGCCCAGTGTGGCTATAGTTCCACTGGTAGTGTTTGGCGGCCCTCTGCTAGGCCCCATTGATTGTACATGTTTCAGGGGTTTTCAGTGCTATCCCCAACCGGTTTAGCAACACCTTGCCCGGGCTTCCCGTAGCAGTCAGCCTACGGGCCCTGGAAACCCCTGTCTGGGCTCGGGGGACCATTGAATGTGTCTTCCGGGTTCCAACCCGTCTTGTACGGGATCGTTGGTTGCTGTGCCCTTGTTTCCGGGTGACAGTCGCCACTTTTACCTCCGTCATGCTGCCTGTTGGGTCACTGACACCTTGACCTGGAGTCTTGCGAGAGATTTTCTCTGCTTGTTCTCCAGTACTCTTCTGATGTTATTACTGTTCAAAGTACAGGCGGCATTCGTGTTGCAAGCTAGGTTAGGTTGCTGCAACATGCAAGGTTGGTTTCCCACTCGGATGCCCCGAGGCCGCCCCGTTTTGGTTAGGTGGTGTTCGCCCCTTTCCCTCCCTGTTCCCGGCTCCGGACTGTCTGCGGGTTTCGGGGTCGGGGCGGGGTTTAGTTGGGGCCGAGTCTCGGGCGGTTTTCGAGGGCTGTCCTGTTCGGGTTGGGGGACGGAGGTTTTCGAGCCGGTTCCTCCTGCCAAGGCTTCTAGGTCTTACCAGCGGCCCTTTCTTGCTGCCTTTCCCATGGACTTTTGCTTTTCTTTAAGGGCGGAGGGCTTGGAGAACGGCTCTGCCCCGGGGCCTCTGTTGTTGGTTCCCGGGGCTGTGGGGGATGCCTGCTAGCAGTTCTGGGGCGGTTTGCCCCTGCCTGGGTTTTCTGCTTTTGGGTGGCATTTTTTGCACATCCAGTCTGCTTGCTTCCCACTTTTGCTGGCGTGTTTTTGTATCTTAAGCGTCAGTCTCCGTGGTGTAGTGGTAAGACACTCGCCTGGCGTTCCACGAGCTCTTTGTCATGGGTTCGTATCCTGGCCGGGGAGGATTTACTGGGCGTATATCCTTAACTGTAGCCTCTGTTTAACGCAACAGTAAAATGTGTACTTGGTTGTAACAACGATTCTTCGCGGTGGGGATCATATTCCAGGGACCTGCCCGAAACGCTACGCGTACTAGTGGCTGTACAAGAATGCAACAACTCTTGTATATATCTCAAAAAAAAAAAAAATAAAAAAAGTCACGGCCCCTGTTCTGGCGGCCATTTTTGTCTGCTGGTTTCCAGGTGTGGCTATCAGGGCGGCGTTGCGGTTTGTTTACCTGTGACTGGGTGTGCGTGCGAGCTTCTTGGGTGAGTTTTCACCTTTTTTCAGGGGTTTTTATTCTCCTGTTGTCGTTTCTTTGCTTCTCTGGTGTTTTCTGCCCGTTGCCGTTTGAGTGTTTGATTTTACACTGGGTTTTCCATTTTGTCTGTTTTGGGTCTGGGCTCAGTGTCCTCTGGCTGTTATGCTTGGTCTCACAACCTTGCCCCTCGGTTTTCGGTCTGTTATGACCATTTTCCCAGGGGGGTTCTGTCTGGGGGCTGTGCTTTGCCTTTCTGTGGTGTTTCTCCGCCGGCAAAATGTGGTGGTTTGGCCTCCCCCTGGTTCGATTCCGGGTTCCTTTGGGTTCTTTGGTTTCGTTCTGGAGGTTTCTTCCTCTTGGGCCCCTTTGTGGGTTCTGGGGGCTTTGTTTCCTCGTGTGTGACCCGGTTTCTGCCTTCTGGAGTTCCGAGGTCTTCCTGGCTTGCAGACTGATCTTTTTGGGTCTTGGCATGTGTTATGGTCATGCTGGGACTTTGAGGTTTTGTCGAGGTGGGCCTTTTGATGCAGTTTTGTGCCTTCTTTGCCTGGCCGGCGGCTTGTAATTTTCTTTTCAAGTGTATGTGTGTGTGTACGCATGTACATGGGTACACTGTGTGTGTGCACATGTGTGTGTGCATACGCACGTGTGTGTCACATACCTTGTGTGTATGTGTATGTGTATATACATGATATGTATATATGTACTTTTTCTTTCGGACGGGACTCTGTTCCCTTCTCTGTTGACGGGGCACTGGGGGAGCAGCTTGCTCTGTTGACTCTCGTATGGTCCTGCTGTTGGTGGGCGCTTTTGGTTGTCTTCCGCCCTCTGGTGGCGGCGGTGGACGGCTTCTTCCCCTTTGGGAGGTTCAGAGCTGACGGGGTGGGCTTCTTCCCCTGTGCTTCGTCATGTTACCTTGGTGGGTGTGTTGGGCGTGGTCGATCCGCCCCATCCTTCTGGGATTCTCGTCTGCTTTTTGCAGACATGGGCCTTCGAATCTGCAGTTCTTCTGGACTTCTTCAGTCTGTGCCCTGGTTTCTATGCCCTCCTCGGAGGACTGTTGTCTCCTGTCCGGCTTCTGTTGGGGCCGTGTGCCTGGATGGTGGCCCTGGACCTCCAGGTCAATTATTGGCACTTGGTGTTTTTTTTTTCATCTTTACCGGATCTTGGTGCCCTGTCTGAGTCTGCTTGAGATTTGGTGTTTGGCCTACCTCGACAACTGGCTGGTGTGGGCTCCCAGTCGGTCCTCTTGTCTGCTCGCTAGGGGTGTGGTTCTTTCCAGATCGCTGGGTTTGGTTTCCTGGTGATCTGGAGGCCATTCCATCTGTTTCTGTCCCGGGTTCGGACCTGGGCCTTGATTAGGGCTATTGGGCCACTCCTTGTCTTTCCATCCAGAAGTGTTACTGCGGCTGTGGTCCCGCCTCCGGCTGTTCATGAGGGGGTCCCGGGTTGCTCGAGCGGTTGTGCGGGAGTCTGAACTTCGACGTGCTGGTCTGTCCGCGGGGTCGGGTTTGGCTTTGATGTCTGGCTGGTTCCTTCGGAGACTCCCCTTCCGCCTCTTGCAATCGTTGGGTTCGTTCCTCCGGGGATCTTGTGTTGGTGCTGCGTCACCAGCTTCCTCTTTGGGGTTTTTGGAGTTCCATGCCTTGGCACCTCCTGAGCCTTCGCTCGATGTGTTCATGGACGGGTCATCTCTCGGCTGGGGCTTTGTGACCAGTGCTCACCAGGTCGGCCGGGGATGGTGGAGTCTGTCCGTCCGTCGGGCTTACAGCACGGTTCGGGAGTTCATGGCTGTCTGGTTTGCGCTTCGGAGGGTTTGGGTCACTCAGTGCTCTGCCATTCAGCTCCATTCGGACTGTTCTCTGGCGGTTCTTGCCGGAACCACAGGGTTTCTCTTAGGTGTTGACCTTTGGGGTTGGTTCCTTAGAGTGGCTCGTTTGCTGGATTCTCGGGGTTTGGCTAACCGTGAGTTTCATGTCCAGGGTGTGTCCTGCGTCCTGGCAGAAAGCTGTCTCGGTTCATTGCTCTGTTCGCGGATTGGCCAGTCGTTGCCGACTCGTTTCGTTGCCGGACGTATGGTCTCCTGGCCATGGACGTTCTTCGAGTCAGCGTGGTCTAGGCGTTACCCCAGCGTGGTCTAGGCGTTCCTTAGCCTTCTGGGCTCTGTCTTCTTGTTTGCTTCTGTGAGTGGCGTCTGCCTCCTCCACATGGCATTTTGGTGCTTTTGGCTTCCTTTCCCTCTGCCATTAATCGGGTTCTTTTTCGTGTCTGTGGCTCCTTTTGGGTGCTCACTACCTCCTGTGTCCCCTTGTGCGTACCTGCATACGGACATAAGTACAATGGCCCTGCGGAGGGCCTCTTGGCCCGGGTGAGGCAGCTACTAATTTAAATTAAATTTTGCTCTGAGGGGCGAGTTTATTGGGCAGCGCCACTCATCTTGTGAGTGGACACACCGCCATAGCAGCATGTACAACACTCCCCAATAGGAGGAAAACCCGCTGGGTTGTTCATCCTGTCACTTGTACCCAGACACAGCTGGGACTTGCTTAACTGTCTCAAGTGAACAGCTACTCAAACAAGAAGATTAACATACATTCCTACTCGCTTACATGTCCAACCCGCCCTTGCATCAATAGTGGGGCCCCACCACCACGTTACGTGGTAATTGGTTCCGCACATCATCGGGCCTGTTACCGTGCCGGTCATTCCTCCGGTCTTTCCTGATTCTGAGCTTATCCCTTTTATGCCCATTGTTTTGTGCCCACAATGTGCCGCACGGGTGGCGTGTGCCACTATCCCAGTTTCTATTGTTTCGTGGAGATTGGTCAATTAACACAAACACTAAGGAACTACTTATCTTTTGTTGCATATACAGTAGTTGTGGGTGATCGTTGGCAGGCAATGGTGCGGGTTGGGCGCACTGAGTGTCGGTACGGTGTCTCAAATGTCTGTTCTAGACCACATTTGCCAGTAGACTAGTTATTATTCGCTACTCTGCTGGTTATATGCTTGGGCGCCGCCTCAGTTCCCCAGCCTCAGTTCCCCACAGGTTGGCAGGACTTTTTGTTTGACGTACGGAACGGTTTGAGTTCCACTTTGTAGAGCTTTGCTTCTCTAGTTAGGCTCATGCGTTTGGAGCGAGTATCTTCTTGGGATACTCTACTCCTTCCGCCACCCTTGTTCACTGTTCCATCCTTGTTTACTCTTCCCCGCTTGGTGGGATTGCGTCGATGGCTCCTGACTGGGGTGTTGGGTGTGGTGTTTGGTCACCTTGCATGTGTCTTTAGTGCCTTTTGTCCATCTTTTGTTCTTTGTTGTCCTGTGGGGCTCTGCCCCGCATTTGGTGCTTTTGTTTTCGTTGTAGACCCCTGGGTCTTTTCCCTGTCTGGACACTTTCCTTGCCTATTTTCAGCGCCTGACTGCACCCTCACATAGCCGAGGGAGAGATCTTCTCAAGAACCTCAAGATAACCCTGCTGTCCGTAAGGTCCCTCAGGTATGTACGCGCTCCTCTACACATTTTGTGGTTGGTCATGTGCGTTACTTCCCGGCCGCTCCTTGGGCCGTATTCGTGGTTTTCCTTACATAATTCAGTTTTTCCTTCCCCATGCTACACTTTTTGTGTATCTGAGTCAGTGCTTCTTGATTATCCTGTTTGGTGCTCCGGTGGACCTCTGTCCATGTTCCACGTCCTGCTTTTGGACTTCTCCGGTGTTCCGTTTTGGTACCGAGTTCCTGCGATTTCTGTGTGGTTTTCTGCAGGCTTCGGGTTGCGCTGTCTGTGGGGGGGGGGGTGTGGACTTTTCAGTCTGCCACTCCTGCCTTCCTGGTTCCTTTTCTTGGAACCGGGTTTGCTGGGTTCCGGTCCTGGTTTCAGTTTTTCTTTGTTCCTTTTCCGGACCGGGTGTGTTTGTTTTCCTGCGGTTCTCGTCCTCGGTGGTTTTCCTCTTGGATGCCTCGGGGATGCGTGTATCATTCTTCCCTGCTGGAGCTAGTTCTGTTGCTCCTTTGGGTTGCGGGGTCGCTGTTTTTAGATTCGCGTTTTGCGCTTTCGATCGTGGTGTTCGTTTCTCGTCGTTTGTGTCGGCACAGGTGGGTTTGTTATTGGTCTCCCACCTGCACGTTTCGTCTCGGGGGCAGTGACGTCATGCTAGTTTGATAATTTTGTTTGGGGAGTTCTGTCCACTCGTTCGGCTTTCGGTAGCAATAATTTCACCAGAATAGGGGTTTGTTTTGGGGAGCCTACCTTTCTGGGTGCCTGTCCCGGTCGATGGCAGACATAGAATGCTCCCAATCACAAGGGGGTTTCTATAGGCCATTGCTCCTCGTGCCTCTCTGAGGGGGCCAGGTTCTGGCTCGTGGTCCCCGGTAGGCAAGAACTCCAAGCACTTTGACTGATGCCAGAAAGTTATACATATCCATTCAGCCTGGATAGCTCCGGGAAGCCTCTGGGACTCGCCCAGTAAATGGCGTTTCATTACATTCAACGCTGGTTTTTTAGGTAGTGTAGTAGGTAATGTGGGTGTGTGCGCGCACGCCGGGGAAGCCAAGGAACGCAGGTGTGATCTCATCGTATAATGTCACTATTTTCTCTTACAATACAGTACTTTACTTCTGTATACTAAGGCCAGTTTGACTTTCAGGTATGTACGTTATAAGCAGACTTCTCTTGAGAAAAACTACCGATATGAGGTTTTGACAGAACATGATTTAGGCGTAACCATTGATCTTATTAATCCAGAGGCGTACACACCTGTCCCAGGCGCACAACTGCATCCAACAGATGAAAGATTGCTTGAAGATGACATTCTCACTCCACAGGTTTGGCACATTACGATAATTCGTGTAGTTAGCTTGTTAAGTAAATAGTACAATGACACTGCATCATTGAAAATCAGGACTTCTATATAATGGATCCTTCTAAATAACGAATCAAATCCACCCGTCAGATTTCCACTCTGAAATTTGGATTTTTAACAATGTGTAGATGCTAGTTGGGATTGCTATGAAAATCCAGATTACGGTTTCCCTAAAATTTTACTTCTTTGTTTAATTGTTTCTAATCTTCCTTTTTATTTGTAGATGTTACTCAAAATAGCGCTTTTATATTTAATAAGGGCTTTACTATGGTATAAACTTACTAACAGATTTGTTTATGTATGGGCACTTAAATTTTGATGCTTGTCAAATCATGAGAACAGGCAGCTGTGGTTCATCTGGGAAAACTTGTAAATTAAAAGAAATCCTGTTGAAAATAAAATAACATTTAGAATGATCCGTGCTAACAAAAAAATCTTAAACAAATTTCTTGGATGTTTATACTGTACAGTATTCCCATAGGAATGCATTATAGGTTTTAATAATAATTCTTCCAGGTAGGCCCCTTTGGTAGGGCTTATGAGCATACTGCACAATTGCCCAAGGGTACATGATTTTTATTTGTCTCTTTCTGGGGGGAGCCCCTTCGGCTCCCCATAGCTTACTTAGCTGATATGCTAATATCAGACTTTGGCATCAGTCATGTGTATAGAGTTTTATGGGCCTACCGGGGACCACGAGCCAGAACCTGGCCCCCTCAGAACAGGCAAGGGGAGCAATGGCCTATAGAAACCCCCGTGTGGTTGGAAGCATTCTATGTCTGCCATCGACCGGGTCAGGCACCCAGAAAGGTAAGAGTCCCAAAACTAACCCCTATTCTGGTGCAAATTGCTACCATAAACCGAACAAGTGGATAGAACTCCCATAAAAGAAACGAGCAAACGATCATGACGTCACACGTCGCCGCGCCGCTGTCTGCGCAGTTCCCCCCCCCCTCCCCGGGAGGGGAAAGGGGGAGGGGGGAGTGTGGTGTCTGTCTTCTAGGTGGTGCGTGAGCTGGTAGTGATTCTCCAGTACTCGCGCTGCATGCGCCTAGGGTTTCCTTCACTAGGTTCCCTGTAAGTACTGCCCTTCGTGTTGGAGCCATAGCCTCTGATCTCCTGGGGGGCTTGCTGGCATTGGGAAGTTTTTCTGTACGGCAGATGTTCCATCTCCTCCTTTGCCAGTTTGGGTTCCGGCTCTGCGGGCTTGGTGGTCGCACCCGAGATCTTCCAGCGGCTCCTCCTCTTCACAGGCTCGCTTGGTCCATGGTGGGGCTGATTTGGTTCTGCCTCGAGTCTCTCACCTTCTGTTGGTGTTTGGGTGGCTTCATTGAGGGTGTCTTACCTGTGTGCTTCTTCTTGGCGGCAGTGTGGTTTTTTTTTGGCGGTCCTTCCTTTTCCTTCTGTCTCTTCTTTGGTAGCTGCATTTTGTTGGCGTGGTCTTGTCCTTCTCTTGTGGTGGTTCGGGGTCATCAGCTTGCCACATACTGTCGCCTCGTATTGTGCGGCGCTGGCAGAGCTGCTTCAGTTTGCTTTCGGTATTGATGTTACATCTGCGCCGTTTCGCAAGCTGTCTCGTACGTTTTCACCTCCGGCATGCTCATGCACCACCTGAGCCGTCCTGGTCTTTGGACAGAGTGCTCTTTTTTTCTTTCTTCTCCTCGGTTTGTTGTGGCCCCTTCAGTTCGGGATTGTTTCTCAAAGGTTCTTTTCCTGTTGGCATTAGCCTCTGGGGGTTGGGTCGGTGCGCTTAATGCTTTCCTCCGGGGCAGGGATTTCTGCTCCTTCGGTCGTGGTGATAGGTTTGTTCGTTTGCAGTAAGTCTCCTTTTCCGGCACGGAATGAAGCTGCTGCTCTCCAGAGGGGTCCTTGGGTTGTTGATGCTTGGTTGGTTAGGCCGGTGGTTCATCATGTTTTATGTCCAGTTGCGGCCCTCTGCCGTTCTTTGCTCGCCGCGACCTCTGTGTCCGGGACGTGCTTTGGGTTGATCCGGTTTCCTTTCTTCCCTGTTTGCGGGTGCGGGTCTCCCAGGTTGTCCACAGAGTTCTTCAGGCTAGCCAGCCTGCGGCCCATCCCCATGCCCATGACGTTTGTACGTTCGCTGCTCATGCTGCCGTCTTTGGCACTGTGTCCTGGGCTGCCATTCGGGCACGGGGCTTTTGGTGGTCAAACAGGGTCCTGGCTGCTTGTTGCCTCATGCACGTTCCGAGGCCTCTTCAGACCTGTGTCATTTTGGGTCGGCGGTTGCAGCCAGTGGTCTCGACTTCGAGTTAAGGAGTGAGCTGCGACTGCCTCCCGGGTAAGTCCTTCTATTTTCCTCTGTGGGTAGTTAGCTCTGGGGAAGTCGAAGGGGCTTCCCCCTGAAAACCAGTGTTAAATGTAATGAAAAGCCATTTTCTGGGTGAGACCTGGAGGCTCCCCAGCATCCCTCCCTCCCTCCCTCCCTCCCTCCGGTCAATGTATTTTTGCATTTTTTTACATCCAGCCTCAGAACTGATGGTGGATAGCCGGTGCGGTGGATCTGGGGCTCCCCCTCCTGGGGGTGGGGGAGCTGCACAGGCAGCAGTGCGGCGACTTGTGACGTCATGATCGTTTGCTCGTTTGTTTTTAGGGGAGTTCTATCCATTTGTTCGGTTTGTGGTAGCAATTTTCACCAGAATTAGGGTTTGTTTTGGGACGCTTACCTTTCTGGGTGCCTGACCTGGTCGATGGGAGACATAGAATGCTTCTAACCACACGGGGGTTTCTATAGGCCATCGCTCCCCTTGCCTCTTCTGAGGGGGCCCAGATTCTGGCTCATGGTCCCTGGTAGGCCCATCGAACTCCATACACATGACTGATGCCAAAGTCTGACATTAGCATATTAGCCTAGTAAGCTCCGGGGAGCCTCCAGGTCTCACCCAGAAAATGGCGCTTCATTACATTCAACGCTGGTTTTTTGCCTAAAATATTATTTTCAAGTGAAGATGCAGTTATAGGACGAGTCTATAAAAGGTTTAATGATTGTTTTATTTTACAGGATGCAAAACGTTCCAGGCATCATCATGTCAATGTTTCGTGGTTACGTCGAACTGAATACATTTCAACTGAGCCCACACGCTTCCAGCCACAGACTAATGAGAAAATTGAGGCCACTGTTGGCTTTGCCACACGTAGGAAAAATGCTTCAGTGAGTATTTTAAAATTCAATACACGTGTATATATACAGTGCAGTATTGAATTTGGACAGACCGGAAAAGATTTTCTATTTATGTTGCAAAGACAAACAAACTTAACAGAACTTAACCTTCCTAGACCTAACACATGCTATCTGAGGCCTAATATAGTACATACGTATGTATACTATCCGGTCGGCCGGATAGTATAGGGAGCCGGTCGGCCGAGCGGACAGCACGCTGGACTTGTGATCCTGTGGTCCTGGGTTCGATCCCAGGCACCGGCGAGAAACAATGGGCAGAGTTTCTTTCACCCTATGCCCCTGTTACCTAGCAGTAAAATAGGTACCTGGGTGTTAGTCAGCTGTCACGGGCTGCTTCCTGGGGGTGGAGGCCTGGTCGAGGACCGGGCCGCGGGGACACTAAAAGCCCCGAAATCATCTCAAGATAACCTCAAGATACTCAAGATAACCTCAAGATATATGTACTATGCCTAGGAATATTTAAAATTGTTTTTTAGCTTCATTTTTTCAGACTCTATATAGTGAATTGTATAGAATTCTACTATCTAATTATTTGGTACATCAATGTTTGTATTATGGTGCACATAGTTTACTATATAAACAGGAGGACAGGTTGCCAGATTGTGTTTTGACCAAATGGCTAAATAGCATATACTGCCATTTTAGGGAATAAAGTACAGTACTGTATATATTCATTGGAATGGATTGGAATTTACCAGTGCAAGAGTGTGCAATGTCACAGTAATGTGAGTGAAAATAAATAACCCACCCCAGTTAAAGTGACAACATTTCGGTATGTCCTGGAGCCTAATCTATAGTGTTGAATCAAGCTACCTAGATGTGCACTGTGTGTAAGATGTTTATGGTTAAGCAATCTTTTCCTTTTCTGTTTTCCATCAGACATTATCACCTTGCATTTTTCTGTTAACCGTAATCGATTAAATTAATAGTCGTCAAGATAACTTTGTTGGTTTCTGTGAGTGCTATCTGCAGGTTTTAAAGGTGAAGGACAGCAATGCTGTGAAGCAGCTGATGCCTTCCTCTACTGATGCAAACAGAAATTGATTTTTTTTTTAAGAGTTCAATATTTTACAGAACAAAAATAAAATATGCAAAGTATTAATATTTTGGGACCAAAATATAGTGTCAAAAAATATTGTCATGATTGAGAAAATCAGTAGAAGCCGTCGTGGCGGATTCAAACCTTCATACTGGGTACTCCCAAGCATACGCCCTAAACAACTCTGCCACGACATGCTCAAAAGCAGCACAATCTGGGATTCGACTGAATTCTCTAGGGGTCCTGGATTTCCTATATTAGGTCATGTATTAGTATTTCCTCAAAAATATGGAAGAAATGATTCTCGACACTAGAAAATCCATCCAATGGTTGGGTCAAGTTACGACTAATTAAATCAAGGGAGACGTTACATATATATTTTGTATATTAAAATGTAGTGATAATGCCAAACACTTTACTCTTAATTACTGTTGTCTGTACTGAATTACCTATGGTGGTGTGTAATGTGACAATATGGATTATATTCTGGATGGAATTTATATTTTGTGAAATTATATACCCGGTATGTTAATTTGTGCAGTTGTGTTATGATGAGGGGAGAAATGTATTATATATTATATAATGTGTAATACATTCATAATACACTAATACCACTAATACACAATACATTAATATATTATATAAGAATGTATTATGTAAGTTCCTCGTAGATTTTGTCCAATTTAAAATAATTCCACGTAAGAATTTTTTCAAGATTAAATGACTTCAAATTTGATTACAGTATCATTTATTTTGACTTCTGGTAGGGGCTCCCAGCAGCCACTGAGGATACCCATCAGATGCGTTTCATTATGTTCGGTGCTGGGTTTTTATTCCCAAGCTAAAAGATGAAATGTCTTGAAGTAAATTGGTATTAATTTGTTTAAAAATATAAACAATATTTCAGTAATTGTACATGATTAAATAATTAAAAAACTGTGCTACACGTATCACTTAAATGTTGATGATGATAAGTGTAATCCTTTAAAGCATTTTACATTTTCAAAGGCAATACTTTGTGTAGTTATAACTAATAGTTCCAACTCTATTCCAGGAGGAGAATGTTTATACTGATCGTGATAGCCAACTTGAGGCCATTGAAAAAACCTTCCAAGATGTTAAGATTACTCTTGAGAATCACTACAGCAAGCCTGGAGTGACTGCAGTTGAAGAACTACCAATATACCCAGACTTTGATCTTTGGAAGTATCCATGCGCTCAGGTCATCTTTGACTCGGATCCCGCACCAGTGGGAAGACCCATGCCGGCTCAGCTTGAAGAAATGTCTCAGGCTATGATTAGGTAAATATCACCGAACTGTAATTTAATTAACTGTTTGGCCGTCAACTTAGACCAGTTGGTACATCAGCAGTCTTGCAGGGTCAGTATTTGATCCTCTATGGCCTAATGGTTGGGCGCTGTTCCTTCATTCTGTCATATCTCGGCTTTCTCTCCTCACGTCCCTTCCTAGTGCTATATAGCCGTATTTGGTCAGGGTACCCATCTTTGCCTGATGTCTCTTCCACCCCCTCCTCTTCCTTATTCCTTCTCTTCCCCTTTTACCTCCTCTCTCGAAATCTTCTCCTTGTTCCCTTTCTCTCCCATTCATCCCCTTTTAATCCCCTCTCATCTCTTTTCCTCTATCCTATCCTTCCTCATCTCTCTTCTCCTAGCATTGAAAAACTGTAAAAAACCTACAAAAAACACATCCTCTATTTAAGACTTGATGAAAATTGCAAGGGGTTGCTATAGATTCAGATAACATTTTTTCTGGGGGGAGCCCCATCGGTTCCCTGGAGCTATCCAAGCTGAATGGATATGTATAACTTTCTGGCATCAGTCAAAGTGCTTGGAGTTCTTGCCTACTGGGGACCTCGAGCCAGAACCTGGCCCCCTCAGAGAGGTACGAGGAGCAATGACCTATAGAAACCCCCCCCCCAACCCTGTGGTTGGGAGCATTCTATGTCTGCCATCGACCGGGATAGGCACCCAGAAAGGTAGGCGCCCCAAAACAAACCCCTATTTTGGTGAAAATATTGCTACTGAAAACCGAACGAGTGGACAGAACTCCCCAAACAAAATTATCAAACTAGCATGACGTCATCACGTCGCTGCCGTCTGCGCACCCCCCACCCCTCCTTGGGAGGGGGAAGGTGGAGCCCCAGACCATCCGCGCCAGCGATCCAACTGGCAGTTCTTGGCTGATGGAATTACTGGGCGGTCGAGTGCCTCTGGCTCTGGTTTTTGTCTCGGTTCTGTGCCTTGTGGTGTGGACTGTCTACCGGTGGGGTGTGAGCCAGGAGTGAGATTCCACGGTACTCAGGCTGCATGTGCCTAGGGCTCTCTTCCCTAGGTCCCCTGTAAATGCTGCCCTTGGGGCTTGGGGCCACCTTCCACAAGTCACCTTGGGTTCTACCTTTGCTGTCTCCTTTATTGCTCGGTACTGGGCCGCCCTTGGAGTCGGCTGGGGTATTGTTACCCTTGTTTGTCTCTGGGTAGGTGGGGGTAGGTGGTAGTTTTCGTCACTGGTAGGGGCGCGGGGTGCTGCACAGCTAGTTTTCACCAATAACAGCGGCAGGCTCTGTTCTGCCTGAGTACGTTGTCCTCTTGCGAGGTTTTTCTTTTAGTTTTGTTTTTGCCTGGTGAGGGGGGAGGTCTGCCTTTATGGTCCCCCTTTACTGTTCTAGGTGTTTTTATTTAGATATTTTCTGTTGGGTGGTCCTCCCCGCTTGGCCCCTGTGAGTGGACACATCCCGGGAGTTCAGCTTTTAGAAGTTTGGTAGACTTGGGCGCCGGTTCGCAGTACCCTGCCTGGGCTTCCCTTAGCGTGTAACCAAAGCTAATGGCCCTGGAAAACCCCATGGGGGCTCTGTGGTCCTATGGATGTGTCCCCCGAGTCCCCCCCTCGCACATTGCGAGTTTGACGATCTGTCCCCTTGTCTCAGGGTGACACTCACCAATTGTGCCTCTGCCATGCTGCCTGTTGGGTCATTGTTTCTTATGACCCGGAGGCGTGCGACTGGTGTTGTCTGTACGTGTTCTCGTTCACCCAGGCCACTGGTCATGATAAGGGGGTGCAGGCGGCTGCGGCGTTGCGTGCAAGGGTAGGTTGCTGCAAGCTCTTGGTTGGTTGCGGCCCCGGATGCCCCGAGGCTGCCCCGTTTTGGTTGTTGGGGTCCGGACTTGGGGTGGGGGTCACTTCAGTTCTGGCTCCTTCCGCTCCTCGTCCTTTCCCCCTCTGTTGTGCACACTTCCTCCCTTGCTTCCGGCTCCAAACCATAGGCGGGTTTCGAGGTTGGAGCAGAGTCTGGTTGGGTTGAGACTCGATCTTGGGGGGGTTTTCCTCTTCCGGGGTGGCGGCAGAGGTATTCGAGTCTGTTCCTCCAGCCATGCCGTGTGGGTCTGACCAGTGGGCTCCCTTCCTTAGTGTTTGTACGGCTGCCCCGGCTCTTCCTTGTGAAGCTGGGGCTTTGGGGGTGCGACTCGGCCCCAGGTCTTACCGTACTTAGAGTTCCCAGGGTTCGGGGAGGAGTTGCCTGGGTGGCCTCGGCCCCGTTTTGCCTTGCTTGGGTCTTTATACCCTCGGTGTGGGGCTGGCAGTGCCTCAGAGTGGGGTTGTTCCTTCCCCCTCTGCGTTTGTGTAGGTTTCGGGTCTACCCCTTCCTGGGTTCGGTTTCGTGTCCCTTCGGGTCCGTCGGTCCCGTCATTCCTGGGGGTGTATTTCGCCCCCGTTTTCCTCACCCTTTTCGCGCTTACGTCACGATACCGTTCCCTTCGTATCTGAGTACCTGTGTCTTCCTTGATCAGGGGTGTATTTTTGTCCATATGTACCTCAGGGCATTTGTGCTTGCTTGTCGTGGTTCTCGTTGGTTCGCGAACCTCTTCGTACCTTCCAATATTATTGGAAAGTTATTTGTTGCGTACGCCTTCCTGGTGTTTGTACGATATGTGTATACGTATGATACGTATACACATATACGATGTGTCTGTACGTTATGTGTGTGTACGATATGTGTATGTTCGCCTGGTGTATGAGCCGCACCGCCCAGTGGACGGGTGGTGTGGTTCGTACCTCGTGCGCTGGGGCCGGGGTGTTCGTTTTGTTTCTGGGCGGTATACTCGTGTGTTTCGCGTTTTTCATCACGGTTTTCTATGGCTTCTTGCTCGTTTTCTCTCTCCAGTCATAGCTCTCTAGATGCTGGGGGTGTTCTGGATTTTATATATGGGGTTTTTCACTTCATTGTTTTTCTCTGCTTCCGGGTGTGGGGTGGCTCAGCGTGGCGCCACTTCCACCTCTGTACTGCACCTCGTCTTCTACTGGGCGCGCACCTCTAGAAATGTTTCACCTTCGATTTCAACCTTTTATTCAGGTAACAGTACATACAATGCCTACAGCCTCTAGTACGCATGGCGTTTTGGGCAAACCACTAACGGTGCTCCTGGTATGTTACTCTGCTCGACTGTGTTGTGGCATGGTCGTGTCTCTGCTCTGCAGGTGAGGTTGTCCTGTCTGGCGACTCTGTCGGCCAGGTGCTGGTTCCCGACTTTCGGTGGGGTACTTGCCTAGTTGTGCTTGCAGGGGTCGAGCTCTGGCTCTTGGTCTCGCCCCTCTACTGTCGTTCGGTGGGTGTGCAGTTTCCAGAGCCTACTGGGCTCTATCTTCTCTACATTGCTCCTGTGTGTGGAGTCTGCTTCTTCCGCATCGCTTCCTAGTGCATTCCATTTCCTACCTCCTCTGACATTGCTCAGGTTCTCTTTAATGTCTGTGGGTCATTTGGGTACTCAGCTTCCTCCTGTGTCTCCTTGTGCATGTTCCACCTTTGGTCACTACACTATCCTTGTTTGCTCTGTCACTTCCCCGCTTGGCAGGGTTGCGTCGATGGCTCCTCATGGGGGTGTTGGGTGTTGTGTTTTGTTTGGACACTTTGCGTGTGTCTTCAGTGCCTTTCCTTTGTCCGTGTATCTTATTCTTCGTTGTCCTGTGGGGCAATGCCCCGCAATTTGGTGCCTTTTGTTTCGTTTTTCAGCACCTGGGTCTTATCCCTATGTGTGGACACTCCTTCGTTCCCTCGGTCCTTCTTTGTGTCCTCCTTCATTGCTTGGTCTCTGATCTCTGGACACTCATTCCTTGCTTATCTTCGGTGCCTGGCTGCACCCTGATATCCATGGTGGCCCTCAGTGTGTGTGTGCCCTCCACTACACACTTGGTGGTGGGTCGTGTACATTGTGTTGCCGGCTGCTACTTGGTCCAAATTCGGGGTTTTTCCTTGCCTATTTCCGTTTTTCCTTTTCTTATGCTACACTTGACTGTGTATCTGGGTCGGTGCTTATTGGCTATACTGATGTTGGGTTCTTGGGTGTGCCTCTGTCCATGTTCAGTTCCCTCCTTTTGGACTACCCCAGTGTTCTGTTTTGGTACTGAGTTTCTTCACGTTTTCTTTGTATCTCACTGCAGGCTTCTGTGTTACACTGTCTGTGGGGGTTGTGGCCTTTCGGTCCACCGCTCCTGCCTTACTGGTTCCTTTTCTTGGGACGGGTAGCTGAGATTCCTGTCCTGGCTCTGGCTTTTTTGTTCCTTTTCCGGAATGTGTGTTTTTGTTTTCTTGCGGTTCACATCCTGCGCAGTTCTCCTTCTGGACACCTTCGGGACGTGTGCATCGTTCTTCCCTGCTGGAGCTGGTCGTGCTGCTCCTTTTGATTGCGGGGTCACTGTTTTTTGCTTCGCATTTCGCGCTTTCGTTCGTGGTGCTCGTTTTTCCTCGTTGGCCTGTGCCTGGGCCCTGGCTCCTTGGTGTTTGACCTTGTTGGTCCTTCAGGGTTCCTGGGGGAGGGGTTCCTCCCGGATGGGACGTTTTCTGGTTGCCTGGGTTGGTTCCTTTTTGGCTCGCTGGGATTGGGTTCCTTATTTCCCTGGCGGCTGTTCCTTTTGGTTTTGCCTGCCTTGGCGAGACCTGCTGCTTTACTCGGTTCCGGTCCTGTGGGTTTTACCGTGGTTCTGCCTCTTTTTGTGGATCGGTCCAGCTCTGTACAGGGCTGGTTCGTTCTTCCCCTTGAGTTTTCGCGTCTCGGTTTTTTGTCTCTAGTTTCTTATCACTTGTGTGGGCACTGGAGGCTTCGTTGTTGGTTTCCCACCTGCATGCTTCGTCTCGGGGGCGGTGTGTTTTTTTTTTGGCAGTCCTTCCGGTTTTCCTATCACTGCGAAGGGTCCTTCGGTCTCTGATAGGGTTGGCTCGTCTTCCCTTCGGGGTTGTTCCAGGACCATCGTTTGGGTCCATGTACTGTCGCCTCGTCGTGGGTGGTGCTGACGGAGCCGCTCCAGCTTGCGTTCAGTGTTGCTGTTCCTTCTGCTCCGTTCAGCTTGCTGTCTTGGGCGTTGTTTCGCCTCCGCCCTGCTCTTGTGTTTCCGGTGCCATCCTGGTTGTTGGCCCGGGTGGTCTATTTTCTTTCTTCTCCTAGTTTTGGTCCTTGGGTTGCTGCTTGGTTGGTCAGGCAGGGGGGGTGCTTCCTTTGTTGTTCGGTTGTGGTTTTTTGCTGTTCTCTGCGCGTCTTGGACTCTGGGGTTGTGGACACGTTTTGTTAACTGCGTTCCTTTTCTTCCCTCATTCCTGTTCTGGGGTTTGGGTCTTCTGGGTCGTTGTTTTGTTGTGGTCTGGGTTTTTTAGGTTAGGGCGCGTGGCGTCCGCGTCCCAGATCATTCCCTATTTTCCTTATCTGTGGTGAGGTAGCTCCTGGGAGCTGACGGGGCTCCCCCCAGAAAACCAGCGTTGAATGTAATGAAACACAATTTTCTGGGCGAGTCCCAGAGGCTTCCCGGCATCCCTCCCTCTCTCCGGTCGGCGGTGTTTTTCGCTTATTTTGACATATAGAGTAAGAACTGTCAGTTGGATTGCCGGCGCAGATAGTCTGGGACTCTCTCTCTCTTCCCCCTCCCGGGAAGGGGGGGGGGGGGTTTGCACAGACATGATGACATCATGCTAGTTTGATAATTTTGTTTGGGGAGTTCTGTCCACTTGTTCAGTTTTCGGTAGCAATATTTTCAACAGAATAGGGGTTTGTTTTGGGGCGCCTACCTTTCTGGGTGCCTATCCCGGTCGATGGCAGACATAGAATGCTTCCAACCACATGGGGGGTTTCTATAGGCCATCATTGCTCCTCGTGCCTCTCTGAGGGGGGGCCAGGTTCTGGCTCGTGGTCCCCGGTAGGCAAGAACTCCAAGCACTTTGAGTGATGCCAGAAAGTTTTACATATCCATTCAGCCTGGATAGCTCCGGGAAGCCTCCGGGACTCGCCCAGAAAATGGCATTTCATTACATTCAATGCTGGTTTTTTAATGGGTGGCATTGTGACCTACCCCAACTCGCCTCTTTTTTTTTCTTCTTTTTTTTTTTCCTGCATGGGCCCTAACCCTCTGGCTGGCCCACTAAGTGTTGCTTGTTTCTGTTTTACTTAGGCAGAGTATGAGTATTTATGACTTGTATGGTCACTTCAGTAAGATTTTGCCCCATGTGTTTAACAAGTTTTTCTGCTCTGTTGAATCTAAGTTGAAATCTTATTAGGTTTGTAACTGTGCACTGTGTTAGATAATGATCCAGTGGTCTGTAAGGGCATTTCTCCACAGTGCTGACATTTTCTCACATCTTCTGGAACCTGTAAGCCTATGTCCCATGCACACGAGTATCCAAGCCTGATGCGATGTAAGTGTACTTCTGTTGTTCTACTGTTCCCTTTCATCAAGGTGGTTCAACTCGCACTTGACGCTCGCATACCCGCATGTGTTACCTTGTAAAAGTTGGATGAGACTGACCCCAAGCATTTGACTGCCTACTTTGGAAAAAGACAGACAGACATTATATTTTATAGATATAGAATGACTTAAAGCTTTCTCCTGATAAGTACATTGTCTTGCTGAACAATTTTATGCAGAAATTTTGTATCTGTTTCTCCTACTTGGTGAGCAAAGTGGTCAGTGATGTTACATTTTTTATTTATGTTCTGGAATATGCCTTCAAACTTTAATATCTTCTATTATGTTTTAGTCTGTTCTCTGTTGCTTTTTTGGTCTTTACTTTGTGTCAAATATACTTTCTGTTGAATAGATAATGACTTTCATTTTAGTCACACCCATTCTCATTATGTAATGTACTGTATGTTCATTAGTTAGAGTAGAGAATCTAGACTTTCCACACTACTGTTCATTATATATATGTTTAATACAATTAACTTGTGTCTTTCTAGGGGTGTGATGGATGAATCTGGGGAACAGTTTGTGGCATACTTCTTGCCCACGGACGATACACTTAAGAAGAGGAAGCGCGACGTTGATGAAGGAGTCGAGTACATGGATGACGATGAGTATGATTACGTAATGGCTCGTGAGTACAACTGGAATGTAAAGAATAAAGCCTCCAAAGGCTATGAAGAGAACTACTTTGTGGTTATACGTAATGATGGCGTTTTCTACAATGAGTTAGAGACGAGGTGAGTGTCTTACAAATTTGTTTAAATTCAAATTTTAGAAAGCAAACACTGGAAGTACTTGATAGATGTAAATACAGTATTAGAATGTGGAAATGGTATTGTAATTGACACACTGATGTCTTGACTTGTCTGAGTGTACCTGATCATAAACATTCCGGGCATCATAAGGTCCTGCTTTGTCAGGCTTAAAATGTTTGACGTTTTCTCAGTTTTTGAGTTATACAGTAACTATAAATCTGGTGTCGGAATGTTGGCAATTTAATGTTCTTGACTATAGATGCACAACTAAATGGGTATTGATGATTTGATAATGAATGATGTTACTAAATATACAAATGTTTATGAAAATCTCAACATTCCTCATTTATGTTTCAACAAAAATAAAGAATATATGGAAATGTGCACATGTGATTGGTTTATATCGCTGTGACAAGAAATATATATAACTGTCATACATTTCGGGCAGATAATTTGCAAAGCACAGTGAAAATATTCACCAGGAGAGCTATTACTGTCTTGTGTGATGGGTGTTGTTGTTGTGTTGATTTAGGGGCGACGACGATCGTGGGATCGGGTGCGCCACGGCTGCCCGATACCGGGAAATAGCGGAGGGATGGGGTCCCTATAGTCTCTTCAGGATTGTGTGATGGGTGGTTGGTTGAGGTGATCTCTGGATGGCCCCCTGATTCTTTTGTTGGTCTCCTGATAACCTATTTGTACACTGCATGGCAAAAAAAAAAAAAAAAAATTGAGAAATTTGAGACGGATGATGCATTTTAGCATCATCGGAGTGTTAGTGCTAGCAGAGGTTAACTTTAACAGAGGTTAACAAAGGTTAACCTGGCACTTTTTACCCTTTAAAATGGTATAGTATTTTACATTAAAACTTATTTTTTTTCTTGAGAATATTGCAGTATGGTACTGGTATCATAAGATAGGTAATTACAAAATTTCCAAGGATGTACCTTCCACTTTCACTGTGTCAAATTTACCATATTATTCCTAGAGATATTAGGCCCATACCCCTAGTTTTGCATCTTTCTCTAATATTCTTATCATGTACTGAACACCCAAGGTGACATTAAATACACTGCACAATAAACGTGAATGTGTGAATAAATATTGTGCCCGAGATGTTTATAGACGCAAGTTTGATTCCATTGTACTGCTCTGATGTTTATTCGTCAAATCCATTTATTTTTGAACAGAGTGCGTTTAAGCAAACGTCGCCTCAAGCAAGGTCAGCAGCCTAATAACTCTCGATTGGTTGTCCGTCACCGGCCCCTTATTGCACAGGAGCACAAAAGTCAACGCTTCCGAGAAAAAATGCTCGAGCCTCCGGGTGAAGAGGAAGAGGAGGAGGAGGAAGAGGAGGAAGAAGAGGAAGAGGAGGAGATGGAGAATGAAAAAGGTACTGTTCATCTATGTATTAGAAATCAACAGTAGGAATATTTTATGGTTTTGTTTATTGTTCTTTGCAAAAGGTGTCTGATCAATATTTCATTATATTTATGTGAAAACTACAACACTTAGTTATGATCTAAGAGCTAAAGTTTCTTTTGTTATTGGTAAATTTAGTCGAATGGCAACTATTGTTTATTTTATTGCTTCTTTTATCTGTAAAAATACCTTTATTTGTTCTACTTAGTCTTATTGTAAGTCTTTCCTCATGTTGCAAGTCATTTCCTCATACAAGTCTCTTTATTTACAAGAGTATGTGTGCGTTGAATAATTTGATAGATCACGTAATTAACATGTGATCATCTTTGCACCATCACGCAGATGATGAGTCACAATAACGTGGCTTGAAGATATGAGAACTAAACCACACACTAGAAGATGAGGAAACGACGATGAATCGGTCCATCCTTGACCAATATCAATTGATAATAAATCAAGTGATTATCAAGTCAAGACAATCAACTTGATAATGGTCCAGGACGGACCGAAACATCGTCGTCTCATCTTCTGGTGTGTGGGTTAGTTCTGATAACATAACACAGGATAATATTTCAATTGATGATTGGTTTATCAGGTATACCCCATTACAATCATAGAGAGTAGTGAAAAGGCTATCAACATAATATTCAACGGTGTTGGACTCTGGGCTAATTGTCACCATATAGGTGAGAGTATAGATTGCAAGAAAGGTGTCAGCCACCAATGTGGCACACACAATCCCTATGTACAAGAGTTCTACCTGATAGGTGGAAAAAAGCTAACATAGTTCCAATCTACAAAAGTGGCAGCAGGGAAGACCCCCCTCAATTATAGACCTGTATCATTGATAAGTGTAATAGTCAAAATATTCGAAAAATAATTAAAACTAAATGGGTGGAACACCTGGAGAGAAACGATATAATATCAGCTAGACAGTACGCTTTCTAACTTCAGAATTGCTTTTAAATTCACAGATGGCGAAATACTAAAGGAATTGTTCACAACTTTTGTTAGGCAAAAGCTAGTCAGGCACAGGGCGCCTGACAGCTGGGTGGACAGCACTTCGGATTCGTAGTCCTGAGGTTCCGGGTTCGATCCCCGGTGGAGGCGGAGATAAATGGGCAAAATGTTTCTTTCACCCTAATGCTCCTGTTACCTAGCAGTAAATAGGTACCTGGGAGTTAGACAGCTGCTACAGGCTGCTTCCTGGTGATGTGTAACAAAAAGGAGGCCTGGTCAAGGATCGGGCCGCAGGGACGCTAAGCCTCGAAATCATCTTAAGATAACCTTAAGATAACCTGAGACTAATCATTAGCCAAACCCCTACACCAGCACACAACCTAGGCCAGCTACTTGATACATTTCTGATGCTATATGTCCCCAGCACTTAGAGCCTGAGCTGAGTTGCTGATTTCTAGGATATGATGGCCAACAAACCTGAGGGTATAATAGCCTTACTTGACTTGATTTGCCTAGTAATGGACAAAGGTTTACTGAGACCACTCGACACCAAAGTTGGATATTCCTGTGGCCGCCTTTAGAAGCCTTCTGGAGACATGCACAAAGATGTCCTCTTTCACCACCCCCTGGGGAGACATGTGCACTCCAGTTAACAGAGTTCAGGGTATATCTTTACATTAACTGAATACCAAGGCATGGTAGGATGCGAGGCCAGCAGAGCTACCATGTCTGATGGTTTGTAGTGAGGTGCTCTAATCCCCATCAAGTGAGTGGCTCACAGTAACCCTCCTTCACTATGGTATATATTAAATATAATTCCTCATTCACCAAATCCTTCACCATCAGTGGAATATTCCCCACAGTTCTACTTGACTTTCAAGCTTCACAAATCCACTTAGAACATGAAATTAATACTAACAATGAAGTCCAACAATACACAGAACCCACTGCCTAACCACTCCACCAACATAAGTGGATTCTAATTTACTACAGTTGCACTTCTACTCCACCAGGTGTTTGTATGGCACTGTATATTCTTGCACGCTCTTGTTTTCACGGGAAAACACATTGCAAACTCTTACACCTCTCACCTCATAACTCTGTGGATGACTACTGTGGTGACAGTCCTACCTGGTTTCCAGAGGCATTGCCTTGCTGCCACCACCACTGACAGCTAGCTTGCTCTCCCAGGTCTCGATAACAAATCCATTTCAAGTCTACAGACCTTATACTGTATACAAAAATCTGCACCCATGCTATAATGGTATATGAACATGAATCTCAAGCCATTTTACCCCTACCAAACCCACGAGGTAGCTTCTTGGTTCAAGCCAGCCACACATAGCGACCCTTGTCTTGAAGGACTTGTCTGGACTCAAGTACCCATTAATTTTGACATGTCACAATATTAATGACATAGGAATTTCCTGTCCACACATCTACACCCAGAGTCCTCGCTGACTCCACTCTCTCATACCCTCAGTCATACCCTATACACTCATTCAAGATCCCTTGTTATACCTTGTATAGTGAGTTTCTCAAATAACTTAGGAATATTGAATCATAATAGTTTATATCATAAAATTTGCCAGCATAGGGGAGCTAAGGATGCCTTTCTCGAATGCCTGCAGCTAAAGCATATCTTGTTAATTCTTGTGTTTATTGATATCTGTCTAGTACTTGATAAATTTCTTCATTATTTTTTAGGCAGTGCCAAAGGATCCGATGATGAAGGCAGTGAGAGATCTCGATCTCGCTCAAGATCAGGAAGTAAGGAACCTGCCCGCAGCAGGTCAGGTTCTCGTTCACGCAGCCGATCGGGCTCTCGCTCAAGGAGTCATTCTCGCAGTGGCTCACGGAGCAGGTCTCATAGTAGGTCCCGCAGCAAGACCCGTAGTAAATCCCGCAGTAAATCTCGAAGCAGGTCACGCAGTAGGTCCAGCAATAAGTCTCGTAGCAAGTCCCGCAATAAGTCTCGGAGCAAGTCCCGCAATAAGTCCCGCAGCAAGTCTAAATCAAGGTATGTAATCACTTCATAAACACTGGGCGTCAGAAACCATAGTCAGTCGGGATAAATCTTATCTTTAGCTGGAATTACAATTTTGTATTTATGATATACAGATGATATTTGAGTTCAGATAGATAAGCAATACCATCACCACCACCTCCCACTATAGTTAACCTACCACTTCCATCCATTTAAATTGCCTACCACTACACTACAGTCCATTTCCAATTCTATTCCACCACTGAATTGCTACCATCACCTACCATGAGATGAGTACCAGAGATATACACTATGAGGATCTGAGGTTTGATTCCTGATTGAGACAGAAATGGTTGAGCATGTTTCCTTTAATCTGATAACTCTGGTCACCAAGCAGTTAAGAGGTAGCATAGTTTACAGATGAAATCCATGGAATGTTCAGAAATGCCGGCAAAAACTTAGAAAGACAGGATGTGGTTGATTGACTTGAATAAGATGCCAATGACCCAGGATATGGTGTGATGAGTAAAGACGAGATTCTCCAGTCTATTACTGGTGAGGTCGACGTAGAGATGGAGGATGAAGAAGGCAGTGAAGAACCAACACCAATGACCACATAATATACTGTACTCATGACCTATCTTGACGGATTAATAAATTTTTCATCCAATTGTGCTCATCCAGAAGTTGGAAACATGTATCAGTACCTGAAGTGAACAAAAGAGCTGATCATACAACTGGCCAGTGAACACAGAAGGCAAGCTACACTTGATTCTTATATGGTACGAAAATCAAGCAAAGTGCTTTTAAGTAGTGAGGCATTACAGGCAAGCCAAGCGCCTTCAACAAGTGAGGCTTCCGCAGCTGGTAGTCAAATCTAACCTTGCCTAATGAACTGTACTGTAATTTTAAGTGTTAATTTTAGTGTTGTGTTAGTATAGGTTACATAAATTGTCAAGAATTTTTAACTTCAAGATGTGTGGCATCAATCAAGAAGACGAACAACAACAAGATAATTTGAGGTTTCTAGTTGAATATTTAATAATTATATGTGGCAAGGCAATTCAAATTATGTTGTTTGCAGTATAAAAATAGTTGGAAATGGTTAGTTTTGGACTCGTAGGTGAAAAAGTACTATTATCCGGAACACGTGATTATCCGGCTATATTCCCATATAGTCCGGATAATCAAGTGGAGACAGTATTGTTATTGTTTCTTCTCTCTGTGATCTGTCTCGGCACTGCTCGTTATCTTTGCATGCTCCTAATCCGGGATGCCTGCTTGGGCTACTTGTAGCCCAATTGGGTTGCCGTTTGGGTTCGTTGTCTTCATTGAATAAGCCGGCTATGTATGTTACTGCTTACTACTTTTTGGCTCCTGTACCCATGAGCTGGATTGTTTCTTCTCCTGGGCAAATCACTCGGGTCACAGTCTGTTGGCTACTTTTCTTTTCTTCCTCTGTGGGTAGTTAGCTCCGAGAAGCCGACGGGGCTTCCCCCAGAAAACCAGCGTTAAATGTAATGAAATGACATTTTCTGGGTGAGACCTGGAGGCTCCCCGGCATCCCTCCCTCCCTCCCTCTGGTTGGCGTTTTTTTCACGTGTTTTGACATCCAGCCTCAAAACTGGGGTGTGGATAGCTGGCGCGGGGGGTCTGGGGCTCCCCCTTTCCCCTCCCTGGGAGGGGGGGAAGCTGCTCAGACAGCAGCGCGGCGACATGTGACATCATACAGTGTACTAGTTTGCTCGTTTTTGTTTGGGGGAGTTCTATCCACTAGTTCGACTTTTGGTAGCAATTTTAACCAGAATAGGGGTTTGTTTTGGGATGCTTAGCTTTCTGGGTGCCTAACTTGGTCGATGGCAGACATAGAATGCTTCCAACCACACGGGGGTTTCTATAGGCCATTGCTCCCCTTGCCTCTCTGAGGGGGCCAGGTTCTGGCTCGTTGTCCCTGGTAGGCCCATAGAACTCCATACACATGACTGATGCCAAAGTCTGACATTAGCATATCAGCCTGGATAAGCTCCGGGGAGCCTCCGGGTCTCACCCAGAAAATGGCGTTTCATTACATTCAACTGTGTTTTTTTTTTAAATATTTGTCTAAAATCAATTTCTGAAAATATTTTGATGAAAGTTTCATGATGCTGAGGGCAGTAAGTTGGAGATTTGTTTTAACATTTTTAAGTAATTTTTACATAATTCAAATATTTTTTGCTTCCCTGCCTCTTTTGCTGAGCAGTTTAAGGGTTAAAGTAGTTCCTCTCACACAAGGGCAGTGTCCCTCCGACCAAGTGGAGACAAGTAGCTACCTTGGTGGGACTTTTAACCCTTAAATGGCACATAGCCATATACCATTTGACACCCACAGGTGCATACCAAAAAAAAAAAAAAAAAAAAATTATTTTTCTTCCTAACCTGTTAATTTGTGTTCACTGATCACAGGAAAAATAATTAAAAAATTCTAAGTGGCATATATTGCTGGCTATAGTGCGGGGAATTCTGGCAAAAAATAGGCGCTGACTGAGCGTGCGTCCCAGGCGGTCTGTTGATCGCCAGCTGTCAGGCCGGAGTTGCCACGAAGAGATAATTACCTAATTATTTCAATGTCTCTGATTGATTTTTCGTAGTTTTTTTGCTGTAATATTATTCAATAGTGTGTAGTGTGATATATTTATATAATAAAATGAGTGAATCATCGCTGTACTCAAAAATATGGTGTGCATATTGTTGATTCAATTATGTTCATCAAACAGTGAACAAATACTTTGTTGGTTATTACACTATATACACAGATTATATATAAGTATCTGCATGTTTTGTTCACCATAACTGTACATCTAAGCTTGTATGGTGAGTAAAGGCACAAAGACGTAGGACCTCACACAGTCAGCTGATGGCTGCCGCCCTCAAGGCCAGACGCACTAATATTTCTCCTACAACAATACTGTTTGTGGTGCTATTATGCTATATACACACATTATATATAAATATCTACCTGTTTTATTCACCATACTTGTACAAGTAAACTGGTGTGGTGCCCAAAGACCATCGTGGTCATCAGTAAACAACATGGTAAGTCCTGCAGACGATGCTCCTCCCTCACCAAAATGGCGGCTCCCAACCTACTCCTCTCGCTGTTTATACCCTCTATACACACGTTATATATAAGTATCTACATTTGTGTTCACCATAGCGAACCACTAAGCTGGTATGGTGAGTGCAGTCAATAAAAGGTGGCCACACACAGTCAGAAGATAACGCCACTACCCTCCCCTCCCACAGCGTTACTCCTCCCTCCATGGCGCACAGCGCTAAATATCACCACAATCCTGTTATTATCAGAACCCTGGTCAGTTTTATCACAGTCAGGGGTCTTCTGTAATAATATCATCGCTACATAATAGCATGAACAAGAATTTTATGGCATTTTTAGGCGATACTGTGGTCACAAGCTGAACAGCAGTGCTGTGAGTT
This sequence comes from Procambarus clarkii, assembly GCF_040958095.1. Lineage (NCBI taxonomy): Eukaryota > Metazoa > Arthropoda > Malacostraca > Decapoda > Cambaridae > Procambarus > Procambarus clarkii. Next base: position 34,144,636 of record NC_091168.1, on the reverse strand, counting down.
CATGCTGTGTGCGTCAGGCTTGGTTGCTCACTCAATACTGAGGCCAATAACACCCGGGAGTTTGGCCCACGATTTAAAAAAAAAAAGGGCGTCTGTTTACAAGAGCCCTGATGAAGGTGTGGTGAACCCCGTGTATCCGCGGGCCGTTTAAATCTTGCATAGTACTCCAAAGCATCACATGATGCGATGAGCAATTTACTGCAAGTCGGTCAAAGCATCATATGATGCGATGCGCAATTGAAGGGTTAAACTTGGTACATATATTCCCTGAAATGTTTGTACATGATTCACTTAGGAAACGCACTCTTCAGTATTAATCTTTTAGCATTCTAGCATTATTGAAATGGGAATGGGTCTTAAGTATTATTGAAAATGTCCCATCCTTACACTGATAGGCAAGTACCCATCATCACACCTTGCCTCTCCCCCCCCACCCCATCACAACACCACCCTTAACCCAGTCCCAGTCTCAGGTACCCCACTGTCAGGGGCGCCTGACAGCTGGGTGGACAGCGCTTCAGATTCGTAGTCCTGAGGTCCCGGGTTCGATCCCTGGTGGAGGCAGAGCCAAATGGGCAAAGTGTTTCTTTCAACTTGATGCCCCCTGTTATCTAGCAGTAAATAGGTACCTGGGAGCTAGACAGCTGCTACAGGCTGCTTCCTGGGGGGGGTGTAACAAAAAGGAGGCCTGGTCGAGGACCAGGCCGTGGGGACACTAAGTCCCGAAATCATCTCGAGTTAACCTCAAGATAACCATGATAACCCACTATCATCATTACTTATCACTACTCCCACTGTACCACTTATTAATATTGTCCTTTTCTCATTTTACCAGGTCTCGTTCCCGCTCTGCATCTGGTTCCCGGGCTTCGCGGTCACGCTCTCGTTCACCCATCAAATCAAGATCTGCCTCTCGTTCTCGTTCTCCAATTAAATCAAGATCTGGTTCTCGTTCTCGTTCTCCAATTAAATCAAGATCTGGCTCTCGTTCTCCATCAAGGAGCAGATCCCGAAGTGGCTCCCCAGCTAGATCAGAAAGGTTCGACTTGAGTTGAATGTTGTTACATTTTTCATTAACTTTGACTACTGCACTTTACTTTCCTGTATCAAAGTTGTTTATCTATTAACCAAGTACTGTTCACCTTTACACAGCATAAGTGAATATGTTACCATTCTATAATGAGCCTCCTTTCCACAAGCACTTATAACCTAAGTGGTACTATAGTTCAAGCATGTCAAATATGCGGGCCGCATGTTTGCAAGCACACCTGTGGCTTGCATTCTTCTCCACACCATTCACCTTTGATGTTTCCAAGGCAGAAGAAAACCTGCAGATAGAACTATTAGAAATGCAGTCGGATTCTACACTCGGAGCCCTTATGACAACACAAATGTGATCCATATGGCCCTGGGGGGGGGGAACCCTCAGTTTGACATGTCTGGTGTATAATCTACCTGCTAGTCAGTCTTTTTGCTGTTTGTGCCTTCTGTGCATAGAATAAGTCACAATAACTTGGGTGAAACTAATATCCCAATGCATACATATGATATTAAATGAAAGTGAGAGTGTTTTGGTTCATCCAGGCTCTTAGTAAGTTACCCACTCTTGTGTGTGTGTGGGGGGGGGGGGAGGGGTTGGGATTATAAGTGCTTGTGGTGGGGATTTTTTGTTTACCTTCCATGTTATTTTATGTTTAGATTCCCAGTTATTTGTATTTACTACTATTCTTTCCATATTCATGTGCCACGTGTCCAAATCCTTTTAATAGTCTTATTTACTTCATGAGAGATTTTCTTCTTAATACTTTATGTATTTTCTATGTCTTCAAGCCTTCTGTGTGTGTGTGTGTATTGAGTTCAAATTCACTTCTCTTCTTGTACTCTCATTGTAGTTACTGGAAATCCTCATTAGAAACGATTTGGAATTTTAGAAAACTTTAAATAACACAACATGCTTCTCCCTTGGTAGATTTCCTTAATATTTACAAGTTTCTAAGTGGTCCCCCTTCAATAGCTTTCTGAGCTAAACATGTATCCAGCAAAGCTCATTGAGTTGCACCAGGTTTCTGAGACTTCTCTGCAAGGTATGGGGGGAGTGGTCACAGATTAACCCAAAGCCAAGTAAATAAAAACCAGAAAAGAAAAGCACAACAAACCCGCAACTGCTTGAAAATTAGATACCCAAAGATAAAGAAGCAAAATCTTGTTGTCAATGGGTAAACACCCTAGCCGTAACTCACCTGAGCATATACTGTAGTATGGGCAGATTATGTAACCTGAGGCTCCAGACACTCCCACTCCCTCACTCATGTGGGCATAGAATCGAAGGCACAGAATATCTAATGGGGCCCCATCTTCAGTTTCACGCTAAATCTTCCCTGATAAGTTCTAAAAAGTACAGAAAGGAATTAAAAAAAAAAATATGCATCATGAACTGCCTGAAGGTAATATTAACCACCGTGCTGCGCTGAGTTTATTGTGAAATTCCGCCGGTGCGCATGAAATAAAGTGTTCCAAAAAAATTCTTTTTTCTTCATAAAGTGATAAATTCCCTTCCCTGAACATGTCTATGTAAAAATAAATACCAAATTTCACTTACTTTGGCTGTGGGGATGTGGACAAGGTGCGCTGTGACGTCATCAGGGCCTGGTCGCCCGTGCGTGAATCTCCCAGACACGGTCGCGTGGGCCATTCAAGCACCGGGTGTTGCCACAAATATATTTTCAATTATTTGTTTTATGTATTTACAATGCGGTTTTATTTGTTTTTTATCGTATATGATGCATATTTGTGTCCTTTACAATATGTATACAGTAGAACGTTCATAATGGTCCATGAAACTGTGATACATGTGTCAGTAATGTGTCCACAATAAATGTTTATTGTCGCAATATTACCTGTTAAAAATTCACTGAAATTACAATATGTACAGTTTCACACACTATTTATACAGTAACACACTGTATTACGCACTCAGTACTTCGGAAGTGAGTAACAATCAACGAAGCAGTCCATGGTACACAGCGTGACTTCGCTCTCAGTGCACCAGGTACAGATAAATTTTCGCTTCCTGTTTCTTCATTCTGTGTGCTTGCAAATAACGCACTCACGTACACCCTTGGCTTTAGCACTTGTAGGTTGTATGTAGCCAAGCTTGTAAATGATAAGGTAGTATTGAAAAGATTATAGGAAAAGATCAATTTGTAAGGTAGTCTTGAAAAGATCGCTTTGTATGGTCCCACACAGGAAGAGATTCAGCTTGCCTCAAAGAGTATCCGTCAGTCAGAAAGAGATTCAGCTAGCCTCAAAGAGTGTGTCAGTCAGTCAGGAAGAGATTCAGGTATTCTTGAAAATATCTATGGGAAACACCACTATGGAAGCTGCTAACACTGTTCATCTATGCTACTTGTATCAGATACATCATCACTGAATGCAGAAACGATTTATCTATGTATCATCTAAATAAATTGGAGATAGCATAGGATTGCAAGGGTGATGCTCAGAGCTACAACTGGATACGCTCGCTGTATCGTCCTCATAGGTGCTGTGTCACTTGCATCTGACCTTTGTGTTAGGTCCTTATTGCGCCTAACTTCACCAATATTATGACCCTTATGTTCTTCAAACAATAAGGTTTGAATTTCACCGACAGAGCATTATCTTTCAACACCGCGTCAGACAGGCGTTTGGGAGCCAGAGGTGCATGTGCTCCCCTATAGTTGCTCCTTCAGTACTAACTCAGTCAGCAGCCCTAGGGCATTCTGGGAATTTTTTCCAAGATGGCTGCCTCTCACTGGAGGTCCTAAGAGTACATTTCGTACACAACCAACCTCGTACACATTTAGAATTGGCACCGAAAAATCAAAAAGAGTTTTCTTAGTTGGCGCAGTTTCCCGCCGACCGAGAATACTCGGTTGGCGCAGTGAAGTGGTTAAACAATAGAGAAGCTATATAAAAAATTTCCACCTTCAGTAAATCATCGTTCCAACAGTTCTGGTCAGGAGGCTCAAACCCATGAGTTATCAAGCTGTAATAGGATTTTGTTTGTTTATATGCATTTCATTCATTCTAGTTTGACTATAGTAACTTGTATATATGTGTGCAAGTATATATATCTTGGATATGTGAGCAATTAAATTGGTCCCTAATTGTAATACCACTCTGCTGTACTTACTGTAGGAGGCAAGTTAATGTTATATACTCTCTTCTTGATATATAGTGATGACCTGCTAATTTCTCTCAATAGATCCGCTAAGTCAGGAGCTTCCAGCAGATCGGCAAAATCGGCACGATCAAGTCGCAGGAGCAGAAGCGGCTCTCCAGCTGTCAATGGTTCCGTGGGCCAGTCTGGATCCCCTGCACATAGCAAGGCTTCAGGCGATGCTTCTGGATCTGATTCAGGATCTGACTCGGATTCTTCTGGCTCAGGTTCTGGCTCTGATTCAGATTAGCTTTTTGTGTACAGAATACTATTATGTATGAACAGAGTACAGTACAGTATATAAATATAATGTACTATACATGTTTATCAACAGTACTGTGCTGGTACTGATATATACTGAATACAGTACAGTACTGTATTACAAGTAAGTCTGGGATGTTTTTTAAATTTTTGCTGTATATCTGCTGTATGGATATGATTATCCAGTAATAATTATTTGACGACACTACGGATGGCAAATTGAAAGTGACCGGTGAGCCCAAGTGACCAGTGAGCCCACATTCTGTGTCATGTATTATTTTTTATTTTTTTATCATTTGCAAGGTTATGTATTCATACAGTATTATGCTAATTTATGAATCAAGGGTTTCATAAAGTTTTAGAGAACAGATGTACTGTAACCCAGTCACAAGTTGAGTCTGGCCTCAGGACTCCCAGAACCCTCTCCAGGTATGCTCATGTGAAAGGAAGTGATGACATTTTGGTCCATCATGAACTCATAGCAAGTTACATCTGAGAAATACAGGGAGAGTCTTGCCATTACAAGACAAAAGAAGTGGTAAGGTTTAAGTTGAAAAAATAAAGCATGAAATCCATGCTGAAGGAGAGACTTAACCAATAAGAAATGAACAGTAAACAAATCTTTCTTCAACCTGTATTTCTTGGTTTTGATTTGATATGGATCGAGGATAGATTGAAATATTGTTGCTTTCCCATTATTTCATGTGTGGGTTGGGTTATTTGTTTTTAATCAAGTTACTGCCTGCATCTACTCAATAAAACATCTAAATTATTAGAACCGCTTAAAATTTTTGTATCAGTATTCCCTAGAGAGTAAGTGAGAGAAAAATACACAATAAAGAGATACTTAATAATTTACACTTGGAAAATGTTAGAGGGACTGGTTCCAAATCTGCACGCAGAAATAACTCTGCATGAGACCAAACAGTATGGCAGAAAGTGCAAAAAACCAGTGTTGAATGTAATGAAACGCCATTTTCTGGGTGAGTCCTGGAGGCTCCCCGGAGCTATTCAGGCTGAATGGGTTACCTTGAGGTTACCTTGAGGTGCTTCTGGGGCTTAGCGTCCCCGCGGCCCGGTCGTCGACCAGGCCTCCTGGTTGCTGGACTGATCAACCAGGCTGTTAGACGCGGCTGCTCGCAGCCTGACGTATGAGTCACAGCCTGGTTGATCAGGTATCCTATAATATGTATATGTATGTATAACTATGTATGTGTATATATGTATGGTATGTATAACTTTCAGGCATCAGTCAATGTGCGTGGAGTTCTTGCCTACTGGGACCACGAGCCAGAACCTGGCCTTCCCTCAGAGATGCACGAGGAGCAATGGCCCTATAGAAACCTCCCCCTGTGGTTGGGAGCATTCTATGTCTGCCATCGACCGGGTCTGACACCCAGAAACGTAGGCGTCCCAAAACAAACCCCTATTCCGGTGAAACTATTGTTACCAAAAGCTAAACGAGTGGACAGAACTCCCCAAATGAAAATTAGACAACTAGTATATCTTAACATGCTAAGGAAACCCCAGGCAGGGTACTGCGAACCCGGCGTCCAAGTCTACCAAACGAACTTCTAAAAGCTGAACCCCCAGGATATGTCCACTCATGGGGCCTAGCGGGGAACACCACCAACACACACAATAAAACACACACCGACCCCCAACAACAGAGAGGGGGAAAACAAGGCAGATCTCCCCACCAGGCAGAAACAGACAAAAACAAAAGAAAACCCTGCAAGAGGACAACGTACCCAGGCGGAACAGAGCCGGCCGCTATAATAGGTGATAACTAGCTGTGCAGTTCCCCACGCAACCCGTTCTCGCACTTTCATATAGTCAATATTGACTTATTAAATACGTGCATATATGACATACTAATTTATTGTGAATATTTTAGTTTACCTTGAAAAGCTTCATAGAAAACACCGACCTTACCTAATCTTCTTAGTATGTTAAGATAAGCATCTTATTGCTTCGTAATTACAATTATTACTTAACCTATACCTATAATAGGTATAGGTTAAATTACAATTATTACTTAACCTATACCTATAATAGGTAAAGTAATAATTGTAATTACGAAGCAATAAGATGCTTATCTTAACATACTAAGAAGATTAGGTAAGGTTGGTGTTTTCTATGAAGCTTTTCAAGGTAAACTAAAATATTCACAATAAATTAGAATGTTACATATGCACTTATTTAATAAGTCAATATTGACTTAAAGAAAGTGCGAGAATGGGTTGCCCCGCGCCCCTACCAGTGACGAAAACTACCCCCTACCCAGAGACAAACAAGGGCTACAAAACCCCAGCTGACCCCAAGGCGGCCAAGTACCAAGCAGTAAAAGACACAGCGCAGGTAGATCCCAAGGTGACTTGGGGCCTCCTTCTACAAGTCCCAAGGGCAGTACTTACAGGGCACCTAGGAAAGGAAACCCTAGGCACATGCACCCCAAGTACCGTGGAATATTTCTCCTGGCTCACACACCACCTGTAGAGACAGCCCACACCACAAGGCACAGAGCTGAGACAAAACAGTAGCCAGAGGCACACAACCTCTCCAGAATCACATCAGCCAAGAACTGATAGTTTGATTGCTGGAGCGGGGGTCTGGGGCATTCCCTTCACCCTCCCGGGGAGGGGGGGGGGAATGCGCAGACAGCAGCACGGCAACGTGATGACGTCATGCTAGTGTGCTAATTTTTGTTTGGGGAGTTCTGTCCACTCGTTCGGCTTTCGGTAGCAATAGTTACCCCAAAATAGGGGTTTGTTTTGGGACGCCTACCTTCTTGGAGTGTCAGACCCAGTTGATGGCAGACATAGAATGCTCCCAACCACATATGGGGGTTTCTATAGGTCATTGCTCCCTTGCGCCTCTCTGAGGGACGCCAGCTTCTGGTTCGTGGTCCCCGGTAGGCAAGAACTCCATGCACATTGATTGATGCCAGAAAGTTATACATATCCATTCAGCCCGGATAGCTCCAGGAAGCCGACGGGGGTTCCCCCTAGAATAGCCCCTTTGAAGCAGAGGTGCAATACACTAAAAGACAATTGTATCAATATGAAGGGCCCAAGACTGTTCAGCACTCTCTCATGACCAACTTCTCATGGTGTTCGAGAGAAGTTGATAGATACCTGCAAAGGATACCAGGTCAACCAAACTCTGATTCACACGGAAGAGTGTGAGAGCAGGTACGTTTACACAAGCTGGTGTGTTGGTGCTGCCTGCAGTGTGGTGCATGGCATGGAACTAGATAAGATACGATATTTATTCAGTTAAAGTTACATATATAGAATATGAGTTAGTCATAATGTCGAATTAATAGATAGAGCTAGTTCATACAATGCCTCAAGCCACTAATACGCACAACATTTCGGGCATTGTGTGGGGGAAAAAACGTTGACTAAAACTTAATACTAATTGAAATCAAAAGCATAAATTTAATTGTTAATGGGGAAAAAAGAAAAAGACAATGATAATAATTACATGATGGATAGAACAGCAGAAAATGCAACAGAACAGCAGAAGGAATTTTAACTAAATAAACACAAGATTGCAATTTTCTTTAAGTTTATACGTGACAGATATCAGCAGTTAAACAAATTGGTCAATAATCAATAATGTTAGAAAATAGCAAGACATGGGTTGATATTTATTTAGGAGATAAGGTAGGTTACATGGAGTTTATTAGGTAGTACTTAGTTTTTCCCTTAAACTGATTGGGAGAGGTACAGCCTTTGATGTGATTGGAAGGTCATTCCACATTCTGGGTCCCTTGATTTGCAGATCATATCTAGTTTGGTTAAGGCGCACTCTTGGAATATCAAATAGGTATTTGTTTCTGGTGTGATGCCCATGGGTTCTGTTACAACCTTCTAGGAAGCATTTAAGGCCAGGATTGGCATTACAGTTCAGAATTTTATATACAGTATAGTGTACCCCTTGAGAGGATGTGCAGTGATTTATTTCATGTTAATCACGGTTTACAGGAGTAGTAATACAGTTAATTTTTGGGGCATATTAAAAGTGGACATTGGTTAAAACTGAAGGATTTTTGTATAAGAAGTTGCATCTTTTAGTTCATAAAGGAGTTTGAAATGTAATTTTTCTACTAAACTTTTCTAATGTTAATAAAACATGACTGCTAATGCCAGTAAAAGATGAAAGGGTCATAGAGGGGTAAAAAGATCTTCAATGATACCCAACTTTGCTCACTGTAGCCCCTTGCATGTTAGCATAAGGGGTAACTAACGTCCAGAGTTACCCCATTAGCTAGGTGGTGGGGCCCTAAAAACCCAGATTTCATACTGTAGGGTGAAAAGCAGGCACCAAAACCATGTCACTATTTCAGCCTTTACTTAGACTAAGATTATTCCATAAATAAATGCGTTTCCATTTATTTCTTCTTTGCAAGACACTTTTATCCAGTCATGTTTTAAATTTCTAGTCCTGTGTTTACATGCACAAAGAGTTTGGTGCATGTAATGCACATTTGGTTTTTTCTAGGGGGGGGACCCCTTGTGGCTCCCTGAAGCTCCTGTGCTGATATAGTTCCAAACTACTAGGTGCCATCAGTCGTGGAGTTCTTTTAGGCCTACCGGGGACCATGAGCCAAAACCTGGCTCCTTCTAATGAGGCAGGGAGAGCAGTGGCACTATGATAAAATTGTCAGTGAATTTTAATCATGTCCCCCACCTCCGGGGAAGCACCCACAAAGTCGCCAAAACAAAACAGACCACTGCTGGTTATAAAAATATTATTATGACCTCAAAATCACAAAAAAAAAACACTCCCAAAATGTAAACAAATGATTGAAAAGTCATGAAACTAGCACTAGCTCGTTCACCCCCACCTCCTCCTCGTTTGGGGGGGAGGAGGGAGGCCGAAAGGGTCCTGGCAGCCAGCTACAGTACTGTATCTTGTTATTGTTTCTCCTCCTTGTTGGCCTTGTGTGGCCTTGGGTCGTGTGTTGTGGCCCGTGTTATCTTATTTGTTGTGATACTTTTGGTGCTCCCTCCTTCCTGGTAGGATCTGTTTTTTTGTGTGGGTAGGTAGCTTCAGGGAGCCACAAGGGGCTCCTTATTCAGGGTTGAATACCCTGCAAACCAGTGTTGAATGTAATGAGATGTTAATTTCTGGGCAAGCTCCAGTGGGTCCCACGCTTACTTTCCCATGGAGTTGGGGAACAGTTTTTCCCATCATAGAACTGAGGGTGGAGTAGTCAGCTTACCCGGTCTGCCTCCCTCCTCTTCCCATACAAGGGGGGTGGGTGAATGAGCTAGCATTATTTTCATGAATTTTTTATTGTTTATTTACATTTTGGGAGAGTTATTTTAGTTATTTTGAGGTCTTAATATTTGTTATAACCAACAGTGTTCTGTTGTGTTTTGCTGACTTTGTAGGTGCTTCCCGAGTGGTGGCATACATGATTAAAATTCATTGACAGTTTTATCATAGTGCTATTGCTCTCTCTGCCTCGTTAGAGGGAGCCAGGTTCTGGCTTATGGTCCTTGGTAGGCCTAAAGAACTCCACAACTGATGGCATCTAGTAGTTTGGCATTATATCAGCACTGTAGCTTCAGGGATCATACATCAATGGTTTTATGTACGTTATTATTTCTCAATTTTCTCATTCGTAGAATTTTCCCTTTTGTAAATATTTTTTTTTCTTTAACAGATCTTTAACATAAGTTATTTATCTATCATTTAAAACTCTTTAGAAGCTTAATGAAATTCTATTCTTTTTATATAATCTCCAACACTTGGGTCACTTTAATATGTTATCTTGATTGGTCTCTTGAATATTGTTCTTTAAAATATGTTAATCACCTAGTTTGTGTACAATCATGCCTTGAAGGGTTCCTCAAGGTACTCTATATAAATTGGACAAAAATATAGTGGAACCTCGAGTGACGAGCGGCTCCAGTTACGAGCATTTCGAGTAACGAGCAAGCCACTCGCAGAAAATATGTCTCGACTGACGAGCTTTCCTTCTATTAACGAGTGTTCCTGCTGGTTCTCAGACACTTCCAACGACAGTTTTGTTGTTGTTTCACAAGACGAGTTTTCCACATGACGAGCTTGCTGCCAGAACGGATTAAACTCGTTAATCGACAAAGTTCAACCTACAATGGTGTACATTTACAGTCTCCGTGGTGTAGTGGTAAGACACTCGCCTGGCGTTCCGCGAGCGCTATGTCATGGGTTCGTATCCTGGCCGGGGAGGATTTACTGGGCGCAAATCCTTAACTGTAGCCTCTGTTTAACGCAACAGTAAAATGTGTATTTGGATGAAAAAACGATTCTTCGCAGCAGGGGATCGTATTCCAGGGACCATAGGATTAAGGACTTGCCCGAAACGCTACGCGTACTAGTTGTACTGTACTGGCTGTACAAGAATGTAACAACTCTTGTATATATCTCAAAAAAAAAAAAAAAAAAAAAAAAAAAAAAAAAAAAAAAAAAAAATGGTGCCAGACGTACGACTGATTAATATCATGCAAGCTCCTGGTTAGTTTTAAGAGATGTTGTGAACAAATTTAGTAAATTAGCCAGAAAGTTACATCATATATTGAGACTTGCATCTCAGTGGCTAATACCAAGCTGTTGAGTTTTAAGTCTCGTTCCAACTATATACTCTGACCTTGATAAAAGTACTCGGGAGAGTGCAAAAGACTTGGTGTAAATCTTTACATAAAATACACAAATACGTAAGTGTGGGTTTTTTTCCAATGTTAATATGGTTAAAAGTGATTAATTAATACATCGTAAGAAAGTGCCAGGCTGTGAGAGAATGGTCTCTCTCAAGATTTTTCCACAGCCGACTTGAACGGCTTATTGCAGTGCACAAGGCCCATCTCTTTTTACCCCTGGATAGAAAACTGTCATGTTGGGTGTCCTTAGAATGCCCACATACCCAGGAATACATGGATCATGCGGAGGCTGCCATATGCCAAAGGAGAAGTTAGATAAGAAGAATTAAGTATTTATGCAGTAGCAACGAGTCAGGAAGTACACAGGTTGGAAAAGGGGACGCCAGCGAGGCGGGAAGAGATAAGCATGACCTTTGGGGTCGACCTCATCCATCGTGATGGGGAACCGTGACATGGTCATGACGTCACTCCTCTACCCATCATGTAAGGGACAATATCATTGGATACTGTACTTATGCTGCAACGTCATTGGTTAGTTTGTAGGCCTGGTGGTTGTGCCCAAGAAAGCTCTTGCACTGGCATTCTTGTGAGGATGCCGGTGTACGTGGTTGGCATGTCGTTCTATCAGCCAATAGACAGAACACACCGTTCGTTCCTTATCGTCAAGTTATTCTCTGCATCTCTTTCAATATACCAGCGCTCGCGACTGACTATATTGTTTAGAAGCCTTTGAGAGTGACAAAAGTCTGTGAATCACCAGAACGAAACAGACTGGTATCAGGTAACATCTGGTGGCAAAGTGAGATCAAGATCATCTGTGAGTGACTCGGTGACCTAAGCAAAGTGCCACCGCATAAGTATGCTACTGTGTGTGATTTTATACACAGGCACCTGCATGGTGTAATATAGCTTAGCCACCGCCACTCAACGTCCTGGGCGCAATTGTAGCCGCCACCCATCCCACACTCACTGTACTACATGATGTCACTGCCTGCCCACCCCTTAACACGCACGCCAGTGCGATTTTGGGGCATCTGTGTCTTTTACCTGCAGGTGTCAATATAAGATAGCAGATGTGGTCAGTGTAAAAACACAGCATGCCTACTGGGAGTACCCTGCTGTGTTGGAAATGTCCGTCATTCTATGGTACTCTCACTTGCACAAGCGAGACCAGCTATCAGGCCACCTACAAGGATGCTTGTATGAATGATTGTGAGTGAATGGTGAGGGGCTAGCCTACCTGTAAGTACAAGATCTTGTTTTCTTATTAAAGTGTTTGTGTTGATCCAAGTCATCAACCAGAGTTCTCGCCTTCCCAGCACCCAAAACAGTATACAGTAGATGGAAACAAAGACACCCAACAGTGTATACGTGTATATCTGTGTGGTATCATAACATTACACTTATCAGTGAATGTGAGCTTCACATATACCATGCATGTTGACACTGGCTTTCTGTCTCTCCAGGACCGCCATGATCGCTACTGTCTTCACTATCTTGCGTGGTCCAACATCCTTCCTCTCGCCTCTGTCGTGCTTTAACTTTTACCCCTCCTGCGATTCCTGTTCCTCTTCACCACCTCCCTCTTTCTGTCCGGTTATCTCGTTTACAGGATTCTCTTTCCGTTCGTATTTCTAATGTTTCTCCTCGTGTTGTTCCTTCTTTGCCCCCGTGGAGAGTCCCCCTTCCGCAGTTTTGTACATCCTTGACTCGCATCACTAAAGCTTTTACCCCTCCCATGGTTCTAAAACGCCTTTTCCTTGAGCACTTTTCTTCTCACTCCCACTCCGTTTCTGTCTTCACCGATGGGTCTAAGTCTGTGGATGGTGTTGACTACTCAGTTGTTTTTCCTGATCGCACTTATGTGTGTCGCTTACCTCCTGAGACTAGCATCTTCACAGCGCATCTTTATGCTATTCTCTAAGCTCTTCGTCTCCTGCTTTCTCGTTGTCAGTCTTCCTTTGTAGTTGTTGTTGACTCTTGTAGTGCCCTCATGGCTCTCGGGTCCTTTAATCCGGTTCATCCAGTAGTTGTCGAGATCCAGCATTGGCTGTTTCTTGTTCACAGTAAATTTAAGTTGGTTGAGTTTTGTTGGGTTCCCAGCCATATTGGTGTGTCTTTAAATGAGCGTGCGGATGCTGCCGCCATGGAAGCTGTCCGCTCTTGTCCCATCTCTCGTAAAGGTATTCCATATTCCAACTTTTATCCGGTTATCCATTCCTCCATCCTTACCTGTTGGCAGGCTTCTTGGTCGTCTGTTACCAGTAACAAACTACATACTCTTAAATGTTGTGTTTCCTCGTGGTTGTCCTCCTACCACCATAACCGGTGATGGGAAACGGCTCTGGCGAGGTTGCGTATTGGCCATACTCGCTTAACCCATGGTCACTTGATGGAGCACTGCCCTGCTCCTTATTGTCCTAATTGCATTGTCCCTCTTACGGTCGTGCATGTCCTTCTTGAATGTCCTGACTTCCAGGACGAGCGTGTCTTTTGCTTTCCGACCGCGGTCACCTGTCCCTCAATAGAATTCTTGGTGACTGATACTTTTGATATTGTTCGCTTTATGCGTTTTTGTTCTTGTATTGGCATCCTTGGTGATATTTAGCACCCTCCGATTATTCCGCACATTTGATGGTGCTACATAGCCTTCCCGGTTTGGTGCCTTCTTTTGATAATTACTTACTTCACATACACCGCACATTGTTATTGTGCACTGTACCATAATTATTGTGCAGGAGTACTGCCTGTCCCATTGTTGATTTATTGTGCATGATCATTGCCAGAGTATCCTGTTTGGAACTCCTGTGACCCTTTGCACACCAGCACTGTTTGGTATGCCGTGTTAGTGATTGGCTGTCAATCATGTAAAGTTAGGTTTGTCCACGAGTAGTTCAGAATCTATTAGCTATAGTCTCTCGCCAATGAGATAATAGCCTTGTCGATGCCAATCTAGAGTAAATCGAGCACCCATTATATTAGTGGTCAAGAGTAAATAAACTAAAATTAAGCATTATGCAGTGTTTCCATTGAACCACTTCTGAATACTGTCATTACTCGTACTTGAGCCTTCAGCCCCAGGTGTCTTCAATACAGAGTTGCCTATTAATCACTAAACTATAAATGTGATGAGGACCCTAAGAGTCCCTTAAATTGCTTCAATTGCATTGAGGAGATTCCCACGATGAATGTGATCAGGACCCTGTGAAGCAAGTCTGAGTGGAAACTATCCAGGACTTACTCGATCATGCTCCCAGGCCCTGTACACTTGGTCTCGTATTTGCTGGATTTCAACGGCTATGTGAAGCGTTTGCCAAATGCTCATTGGTGACGTTGCACGCAATTGCAGTCAGGATAAAGTAAAAACCCTACACACGCCTGCAAGACTATATAAGCATCAACTGTATTACAGGATACACACAAGTTCCAAAACATCATTCAGGATGCCAATACAAGCGCAAACAGGCCCCAAGATTGTCAAAGGCATCACATTCATTATGGTTAAAAGAAAAAGCTGGATACCAGTTTTTTTTATTTTGTTACACAAAAGACATCATTATAGGAGAGTATTTTCTTTATACAAAATATCTTCCAAATTAATACCATTCAAAACAATGTCATGCATGCAACACCTATACACAACAGAATTTACAAATAATACTCCTGGTGCTATTGGCCTGTCGGTAGATATCAACACAATGCGTGCAGAGCTTCCACTAACACACCCTACCAAGAAGGGTGCATGGCAAGCAGCAGCAGTGACCGACGCCTCATAACCAAATGTAAAGCAGTAGGTGAGCTTGTTTTTGTGTTAGCCAATTTAAAAAATATATTGATTTGGTTGTCTTCTTTTATTATGAACTTTTTTTTATTTTTTTTTTAATAAACAATTCTCTCCTCTGATTTTTGTCTTGTATAGTTACCAACCTTCACCTACTTAAGCCAAATCTTCCTGCTGGCATGGAGAAGCAGAAGGTATTTTATAACTGCTTTCCCAGCAAGAATGTTTATCTCAGTCTTTCAGGAACCATACGAGCTGGTGGAGCCAACTTGGCAAACATCGGAAGACGATGAAAGTTTGGCTTCTAGAAAAGTTTGCCAGGTGTGCTAAAGTGTGTGTTTGCTTGTGCAATTCTAAAAATGCTCTGCTGCTTTAATAATTAAATTCAGGTCACTATCTAATCACAGAATTTGTTATATGAAATTAACACCCTGGATTTATATAAAATATAATTGTGCACAGATCTCTACAAAATTTGTATGAAACTAGAGGCCAACTGTTTGAAACTTAAATTGTTATAATAGAATGAACAAATACATTGCACCAATGTGGATAGTCATTGTCGTGGTCAGATATGCTAGCGACCCTCATTTTCATCCTCGGCTTAACATTTGTTCTTTGTGTTATTACAGGAAGGAAAAGATATCCACAATATGACACCTGAGAATGTTACAACTTCTGATAATTTCTGTGAGCACTTTCACAATACTAATAAATATTAACAGGAAATATTCAAGGCTTATGATTTCTCAAAAAATTTAACTACCTTCACTGAAAAAATATTTTAGCAGTACAATGAAACTGAACCCACATCCCTGAAATCCTCGGGACACAGATGTGATCACTAGCACAGCTAACCACGGTGACTTCTCTACGAGGCATTGAGCCTTTAACAAGTGGGAATTCAATAATTAAAATTTCTCAAAATTCAACCCAAAAAATATTAGCAAAGTATTTTAAAACAAAATATCTAAATTTCAACACACAGCCAGGAAGTAGTACAAAACAATATACCTTAGTGCCTGTCAAATATAACATAAGGCTTACAGCATATAAAGTATATATATACAAAAAAAAAAAAAAAAACAGCACTTCATTGAAATGTTAACAATAATACAAGTAATTACACTGAAAACAGTATATATTGGCTATCACTTAGATCTTGATTCTTAACCTAGAGTAGTGAGATCAGACAGACCCTTCTTTTGACGGCATCTTGCATGCGACAACACCAGACCTGTTCATACACTACCCGTGAACATCACAACACTGGAGCAATGGTGAAAACTACGGTGTAGCTATGCTTGTGGCCAAATTGAGCAGCAACATTAAGTGTGTCTGTTTATATGAACAGGAGGCAAGTCAAATGTTGTAAATGGCTTACACGCTGGCTATGAGCAACATAAAACGTGCTTGCTCTTATCCAGCTTTGGTGCCGTCATCCAAAAGTTAACCTGGGACGAGAGTAATAATTCTCCGCTAACTGAGGCTGGGTGTCAGTTTGAGGGATAAGGTTCCTTATAGCTTATGGACATAAAAATTAACACCACAATACTCCTCGTATCCCAGGTCACAATCACACTAAAATCACAATGATAAAAATATAGTTATCTTTACATTGTGTGATTGTCAAGACTTAAACAAATATTAACCACATTATAAAATGTGTTTTATGTTTACAAAAACATACTTCAATTGATTATATCAAACATTTAAAGCATACCATATAGCTATGACAAATTCAGACGAGGCATTAAACACATTCAACAGATAAAAGCAATTTCTTTCCATTTACATAGTGGGAAGTTTGACACTACCTAAACACAATTTAATTAGTAGTAAGCCTCGGCTATAATCTGCCATGATATAATATATAACAATTAATCCTTGCTACTGCAGCAACAGTGACAGGATTGACGCCCTCTACACTGAGATCACGGGAACTACACTAGTAAGGGTATTCTCACTGTGCCATAGACCGCACCCCCTCTTAACCCTTACACTGCTACAGTTGCTATCTGTGATTTCCTCCTGTGCTCAAATCTCCTTATGAGATTGATCCTTACGGGC
Source organism: Procambarus clarkii (assembly GCF_040958095.1). Classification (NCBI taxonomy): domain Eukaryota; kingdom Metazoa; phylum Arthropoda; class Malacostraca; order Decapoda; family Cambaridae; genus Procambarus; species Procambarus clarkii. The sequence goes on along the minus strand of NC_091168.1, from coordinate 34,127,667 downwards.
TTTTAACACTATTTGTCCATATGCACCTGGATGTAGGACTTTTAAATAGCTTAGCAGTCTAAGGGTTAATATACTGTCATGCAAATGCCAGATTTGTTGTCTCATACTTTAAAACAAAGTGAATAAATGGGACGTCTGATTTCCGGTAATCACTAAATGAAGGACGGGGCATCGAATTCCGGTGCCATAGAAAATTGCACAAACATTTGTGCAGTAGCTGGTGAGAATACCTTTGCTACTTTCCAATTAAATATAACTAACTTGTTTCTGAAACAGATACATAGCTGATTGGTGAAATGCCTCTCTTAATGGAATTTCTGCCAATGAGAATGAAGTAATTAAAAAGACAGCTATTTTATTGATAAAAAAATTGGCTTCACTTTTCTGGTCTTCCTGACGGGTTTGAGGACAGATGAAAGACACGACTGCGTCTGCTGAGATCACCTCAGAATTGGCAGGATAATAATGTGATACGAGCTCTTTAAGTCAAGCTTAACATTACTTAACAGACTACTACTTTGTGAGCAAATTTAAACTTCTTAACCTATCACTTAAAAAATTTCTTTCCAATAAAAAACATAATATGATTCTCTATATATCTGCTACAATATGTAACAGCGATAAATTTCCGGAAGAGACCTGGTTTATAACAGTTGTAATTTACAATCAATATAGATGCAGGAAATAGGGAAGATTCAGGGTAAGAGTAGAAAAATAGTTATCAATATATATTTAGGTTATGAACAAAAACTAAGTTTGTTCTATACACATTATTTGTGCTTTTGAAAGACTTACAACACACGAGCACAAGGCAGCAGGTAAGGAGTTCTCTCGCTTAAGCTACCCAAACGCCCTACTCCTCCTGCCTCCACTTTGAGCTTACTTGGTACTAAACCACAACTATGCAAGGACAAAATGTTTGTACAGTTCATTGCTAAAATTAGTTAAAATATGCCATAATACCAAAATGGCTGCCCACTTAAACCTGAAGATGCCAGAAACTTCAATATCTATATCACACTATACTTTTTTTTTTTGCCAGATTTCCATGTGGCATGCAAATAATATTCTTTGAATATTCTTGCTTTTGATCATTTGTTACACATGTAAACATAGTTACAGTGAAATCTTTAGAATAAAATCTACGCCTTGATATGGTACACCTGTTCCGTAACTATTAAATTTAAAGATGATTCAGTGTATGCATATAATACTCTACCAATAAGTACATAATATAAAGAATATCAGACAATTTTTGATACAGTATGAATTTTTTTTACAAATAATTTACAATTTCATTATACTGTACTGCATATAATAGCTTAATTAAATAAAACTGTCACACAGATATAAATTTGACACTAGAGACAAAGTTCAAGTGATCAATGCAATAAAATACCTCAGAGTCGACCAGCTAGAAGCTTAAAGCCCTTACACGAATATCCTTAGAAGTGGGGAAATTTTGTTCAGTATTTATGCTAAAGATTGGAAGTACTCGAGAACTTCCTTTTAAATATCCAAGCTCGTCTGACCTTTGTTACTATGGTAAATACTGACCTTATTAAAAATCTATTACTTTTTACTAAAAACATAATGGATATATGGACAAATGGTAGTAAAAATATTTCTGAATTTTAATGCAGAAAAACATTCAGATTACTGAATTGGATAATTAACTGCATACAGATTACACTGGGTAAATTGAAATTCTCTTGCTATAAGAGTTTAATTAGTGCATGATATTTCAGGCAACCACTGTTATAGACTAAGCTTTACAGTGTAACAGCCCTGAATTGAAAAATTAAAGCTCTAAACAGATAATGATTACGGGGAGCAATGTGCTAAGCTTTGTCACATTACAAACCCTCCAAATTTGATTCTTTAACTGTTGCAGTTTGGTTGTGTGTGTAAATGCAAAGGTGCATTCAAGGATAAGACTTTTTGCATGAGAGTGCAAACATACAATCATTACTTTTTTTGCATGTTTGAGTTTTTAGTGTTGGGCTTAAGACCTATCAACCACCACATTAAGGCCACCACAATAGTTTACAGACCAATCACCAAGAATGTTAGTCCTGAACAAAGTTTTCTTTACTCGTGAACAGAGTATATGCAACAAAAAGTGGGATACACCTCTAGGTGCATAGCCTCTGGGGGGTTTTCATGTGCATTCATGGCTGCATTTGCATACTGTAATTAAGTGGCCAATTGTGTTTATCACTAAACTGCAGAAACCATGCGAAATGTGAGGTAAAATCTGACTACCGCAAAGTTTAAATCCACGGGTTTATTACCGAGGACGTTGAGACAAGCATTTAAGCATCTTAACTACGAGATGATTAGAATACATGTGTGAAAATATGATTGGTCCTATGTAGGTGTTCAAAACATTTCTCTTAACGTTTGCAACTTATTGCTCTGCTGCTTCACAGGTATCAGTGTATATGTGTCTCCAGTGGAGTTAAATAAGACAGCAATACTGAAAATTATTGAATGAATTGTCTGTACAAGCATTTTATCTTCAACAGAATTGGTTTTTGCAGGAGGATACTTTTCAAGGGAAATCAAAAGCCATATCAACAGCCTACCAAATTACACGCATAATTTGGAGAGTGACGGCACGTTATGTAATGAAGATAAAGCATACCAGCTATCACAAGTAAAGGATAATCTTAACTTTTAAATTCATAGTTAGAACTTCAAGACAAATTACTCTAAGATTGAAACCTAGGCAAATTCAACTTACTTTTCAAGTAATGCAGAATAGCCAATCAGTATGTGAACAAAGTCAAAGGCAATGTGTGTGTACCATACACATCCAGCTTAAGTTTGATGCAAGTCCCAATCAATATTTGCCTTGGTACTGTACCTGTCTTAAAAGATCCCGACTTTTCTAATATCACATTCAAGTAAGGCATATATCCTAATATAACTGATTCTTTGTGTGTTTGAGAGCTGTCATTCAATATATTGAAAGATGCAAAACTACATCAGAAAAGGAATGAAGAGCTTCCTAGGATGGTAGGTAAGTGATAAAAATATAAGCTACAATTTAAACTGAGCAGTTACCGGGACTTACAAGGAAGCACGGTCAAATATCATGATTAACTGAGAAAGCAATTCATTCTAGGATAAAGGTTTGTGTCGCTTGGGACGGAATCCCCAAGACAATCGGTTAATCTGAACACAATGTTTTAATTACCACAAAACTAATACTGTGAGGAGATATCTTTCAGACATTGCTTCGTTACCAAGTAATTACCTAACCATTGGCTGAGCAATCCCACGGGCAAATCTGGGCAAACAATGTTGATGTAACGATGAATCAATGCTGATTAAACGTTACCCAAGCATCCCCCAGGCAAATCTGGGCAAATAAATTTGATGTAACATTGAAAGAAATGTTGATAACGCAGATTAAACATTTACCCGAGCATCTCCTGGGAAAATATTGACAAATGACGATGCAACAATTAATCTATGATGAAAATGTTGATCCACCAGTGATTAAATGTAACCTGAGCACATTTTGCCCGCTGGGAAATCACATTCAAGTAACAAATGTTCAAAACAATCTTGTACAAAATTATAAAATACTGTATTTGAAATGGTCAATACTTGATGTTGGGAAATTACAGCATAATAAAATGAAATAAATACAATAGGTATAGACTGCTATTAACCCCTGGAAAGTGTAATACAGAGATCAGTTACCACTGTATCAGGAGAATACTTAAAAACCTTATTAACTAAATATAAATATGGTGATAATACTTGTTCCTTGATATTTCAGTTGCAGCATCACTTTTAAATACAATAAAACTAGCATATCTGAAGTTGAACAACTCCAAAATACTTTTTTGCACATTGCTTAAGAAAATATGCAATCTGGCCAAGGCAACACCATATACAAGCCAGGAACCACCTGACCTACAAGAAGCCAGGCTCATGAACATGTCTGGGACTGCCCAACAAGTGCTTCTTCCAATTTCTAAACGCTGAAGCACTAACTTATTAGTCGGACACACAAATTTTTTTCTGGAACGGTACGTCTTCAGTCTTTCTGTAAAAGATGGAAAATGTATAGCCGGACAATTGATAAACAATGAGCAGTTGCTTGAAGCAATTAACTCTGTATGTACGACCCCCGTGACACATTGAGCTGGGTACATCCAAGCATGCCATGACACATTGAACCAGGTATGCCCATGCATGCCTTGATGCACTCAACTGGGTACACAAGCTTGCCACAATTCAAGCCATGCCCAGGATAAAATACAAATTTGGTAAATATCTTTGCTCCTAGTATATCTTGTAACCCCTAGAAAACAAATTATATTGTCAAAGTGAAATTTCTTCTTTTTACAAAGCCTAACACAATTTAATTTTTAACTGGTTGAGTGAGACCGTTTTCTCTTCCAGCAATCGGGATCAATCCGTTTGCGTTCCTCGGCTTGAGCTCGAGCTTCGGCATTAAATGTTTCTCTGTCTTCTTCTGGTAGAGATTTCCACATGGCACCCAGGAGAACTGAAATAGCCCTGGAAATAAGATAATGAGTTAACATTTCACATAAAACAATGAATTCTGAACGTGTTTATCTGAGAAAATATTGAAGCCGTATGACAGAATTGAACGCACATCCCTAAATATCTAAACTCCATTAGTAGTTTGTGTGACCTGAGGAGTTCAGTTATAAAGGTTCACTCCCATTATACAATTTTTAAATATTTTCTAGTTTCACAAAGCATTGCAAGTCACACACATTTTAAGAAATTACATCAATGACAATAACATAAGATAACACAAACCATGACAAAAACATAATTGAGCAAAATAGTTTTTTGATTGCAGCCAAGTGAGAAAGTTAGCTTTTGGTCCTCGATCTCAGGCATATGTTACAATACTGTACACACATATAGTATTCTTAACCTTACACTAGTACCTTGGGTAGCCATCCACACTTCCCTAATACCCCAGGACACGATTCATCAAGCATTTACACAGCCACTTACAAAACTACCTAGCATGGAAGACTAATCATAAACACATCTGATGCCCCCCAAAAATTAAACCACATTGAGGACATACAACTTAAATACAGTAATGGATCAGAAAAGCTTTCCACAGATGTCGTCACTACCACCAGGTGGATGGGAAGGGGGGGGGGGGAAGAACAACTATGCCTTATCACAAAAAAAAAAAAAAAGGAACAATGACCTCATGTGGAAGAGGGACAAACAGTAGTGCCATGCTGCAAGCCACAAGTCTCTCATGGAACAGTTGGCAACCACAACAACAATCAAGTTGTCCTACCCAACATGGGGAGTGCTCAATACTAACATCCAAGATAAGAATCCACACAAACCATAAAAAAAACAGCGCTGAATGTAATGAAAACACCATTTTCAAAGTGATCCCTGGGGCTCCCTGAAGTTATCCGAAATGATATGTGCTATATTAGTTTGGGGTCATCAGTCACAGGAGTTCTTATGCCTACCGGGAACCACAAGCCAGAACCTGGTCCCCTCAGAGAGGCACAGAGAGCAATGGCCTGTGAGCACTTAACATTTAATGTCATAATTGCTATCGACCGAGGGAAAGACCCAGAAGAGTAGTGAATAAAAACAAACCACTGTCTGGTTAACCTGTGCAACCTACATCCCAAAAGATCAAAATAACTCCCCTTCAAAGAAACTACACAAGCAACCCTTCATGCGACTAGCTCTTCTGCTTGTTAGCACCGAGGGGAAAGGGGGAGCCGGCAGCCCACCACTCCAGTTTTTGAACGATGAAAAGCCGCCGACCCGAGGAAAGGAGGGTGTCAGGGAGCCTCCAGGGCTCACCCAGAAAATGGCATTTCATTACATTCAATGCAAATATTCTGTGGGAAGCTAATTACCCAAAGATAAGTAAAAGTAGGGACTTACCCAAGAAGCAGCAGTACCGCAGGTCTCAAGATGATGAAGAGACAGATGGCTGCAACAGGCACCCCAAAGCCACACACACGGCCGGGAGGGAACCGGAATGTTCACTAGGTACCTGGCGGCCCTAGGACCCTGTTCAACCTCCAAAACCACTGTGCCCAAATGTCCACCCAAAACATGTTGCTAAAAACCGCTGCAAGAGCAACATACTTCTGAACTGCATGGGCACGAGGGTCTAACGTGCCAAGAAGTATAACATCCAAGAAGGTCATTAATGACCACGAAGAAGGTCTAACGACCAAGAAGGCTCAGGCAGTGCATGCTGGAGGTGAAAAAATGCACATGAAAGATTGCAGAACAGAGCAGAAGCAACATCCACCCCGAACGCAAGCTGGAGTGGCTCTATCAATGCCGTGCGATAAGAAGAGAGTATTAGGCATGAGATGCCGATCCAGAAAAAGCCAAGAGAGAGGACAAAACAACCTGGTCTGAAATCAACGAAAACTTTCAAAGAGAAAGAAAGTGACGGAAAGACTGCCATGAAAAAACGTACTGTCGCTAGGAAGAAGACCGCAGGTGGAACACCATCACAGAAGCCACTTGATTACCATATTAATGGCGATACACATGCATTAAAACAGACACAGTGCAGAGCAGTAAGGAGAACCAGCGAGGTACCTCACTGGCCTGATCTACTGGTAAAAGCAGAGCAGCAGAAAAACTCCTGGGTTCGGACACCGAGCAAGCAGTACCTGAATCCAATGCTGGGCCGGCCACCATGGAGCCGGAGAAAACCCTCCCTCAATAGGATTCCAAGCAAGCTAGGACCTAGGCAACAGCTGGACTGGGGGAAAGAGGTACAGGAACCCCCACCTCGATCAGTCCTGCTGAAAAACATCTACCGCAACGACCTTGCCATCAGGGAGCAGCGCCATATACAGTGGAAGATGCAGTGAACACGCCGGTACGAAGAGCAAAGGAAGGAGGCAGCATCGGCTGTCCATTCCATTGAAAGAGGAATGAAGTGTGACAGGACATATACCAGAACGTTGGACACTCTTGAGTGTGAACAGTGGAGAGCTAAACCCTGAGAACTTAGCAGAAGAGTCACCCGAAACAACCAGCCCCAGAGAGTCACGGACCAAAGCGACACTACCATCCCCTGCACGGCTGAGACAATGAACTACGGGGAGCAGTTTGAGTGGAGCCGAATCACCGAACCCCAAGGAAGCAGAATCCAGTGCAGCACTTTCTGCACCGGTGCAAACACCTGCACTGTGCTGTGAGCCTGGCGTAAGGACAACCCCCAATGATCCTGGCCGGACTGGTGAGCACTGGTCACAAAGCCCTAACCAAGAGACAAGACAGACGTGAACATATCGAGCGAGGGAAGAGAGACACCATGGCATCGAACTCCGAAAACCCGAAGAGGAAGCTAGCTATGCAGCAACTGAAGCATGGACACTTGGGAACGAACACAGCTATCGCAAGACGGCAACAACCCAACCGAAACTAGCCTAGGCCTAATATAGCATATTAAGGTACTAAATTAGATTTATGGCATATACAAGACCTATGACTGAGTATTAATGATTAAGACAGGTTAGGTTGTATAGTTACTTTTCCAGATTTTTGCATGACATTTAGAGTATTCCAGGCATACAAAGATCTAAATTTTTGGACACAACAGTCCATTTTTGTACGTTACAACAAGAGTTGCAATAAGTACTATCATTTTCGGATGATAGGATTTATTTCTATATTTTCCACTGTAAAATATATCCAACTTAAATCTGTACAATTTACCTATTATCCTTGCCAGGGTACTGTTGAATAAGCTTCAGCCTATGGTGCTTAGCGAACAGCATGAAACCATTCATCGGTCTTCGAGCACGGTTCCCACCACCTTCTACTCCTCCGACGGCTCCTCCACCCCCACGCCCATCTCTATTTTTCTTCGATGGTGACGCAGGAGGGGAAAGGAAGACGGTGCGTTGGGTATGAGGTGGGAAAGTAGCACTGGGTGGTGCAGAGTACGCGCCTGGACCTCCGTCCACTGGATCATCGTTGAAGTCAAACCTGATGATAAAATGAGTTTTACCCATCATTAAATATCATATGAATGGAGAAAATATCAAATGCTCATATACACATGGGAGAAATATAAACATAACTGAGCAACAGGGTGACTATGCAAAGTGTTACTAAATAAAAAAAAAATCAAATGAATATCCTCCATGAAAGATTCAATATCCAAGCAATTTACAAAATACTGTACAGTACAATACTGTAGCTATACATTGCATCTTTTAATTTTGGTAAACTTCATAATTACTGTTCCAGGATCTAGAACCTCTTAACACTTTCGCGCTATCTGGACGCGCCGGCGCGTTCGGTTTCGTCTAACGTAAACGCATAGTGGACATAAAGTTATGTCTACTTTTAAAATATTTGTATAAAATTCAATTTTTATCCGATTTACTTTGGGTTTGTTTCAAACTGCGCGCTATGAGGCTCTCTTTCTCACCACTAGGCTGCATGGTACAATAAGTTCATGAAAGGTGTGGATAACTTCGATCAAATGGTATTTTGTCCCAAACGGGTTGCAGGTGGGTGACTTTAGCCGTTTATACTGGTAATTCTTCCCCCATATCATGTATTATATGCATATGTCTGTTTAGGGAATTTTATTCCGATCAATATACAACCAAAAATAACTGTGTGCAACAAGTATAATCTTGACAAACATAACAAAAGTAAAAATATTTCGTGTGTGTTTGACGCTCACTGATATGTTCCAGCGTTGTTTTATATTTGTCGCTATTCTAACTTACGCTTTGTTGATATTTTTTACCTATGGGCACATAGAACATTCTATTGCGAACACATTGACATAAAAATAAATGACGTACATAGAAAATTAATGTCATGAGAGTGAAACAAGTATAAACTTTCAAAGCGCCGTGCGTCGTCCCGTCACCGATACCGGGTAACAATTTCACCACTTCCCACACTCTTGCGGGCGGGCTGCATCATTATTCTACGCTTATATTCATATCACCGTGTTGGGAATTTCATTGCGAGTCCATTGATACCAAAATTAACGCTGTAGAACAAGTGTGGAGGTGATTACAATCCCAAGAGTAAAAACATTTTGTTGCTGATGGGCGCTCACGGCGAGTCATCTACGTAGTTATTTATTTGGTGCTGGTATCCCTATATGTTTCGTGACTTATTTTACTAATGTTCTTCTAGAGAATTTTATTGCGAACACGTTGGTACCAAAATGAAATACGTAGCATGAGAACTAAGGTCAGAAGAGTAAAAAGAGTATACACATTTTTGTTTTTACGCTTAAGCGATAAAAACGCAGCGCGCACATTCGGTTGGCTGAGTGACCTTTGCGGAGAGCGCGAAAGTGTTAATTAGAACTATAAAGCAAGGCCAGGATTCATTAAGCATTTACGTACAACTTAAGAAACCTGTACATCTTTCTGCGGTCATGGCAGCTTTGTTTACATTTAACACTTTACAAGCTTCAACATTTTAAAATCAAAGATTATTATTGTTATAAACAACTTGGTAGTGGTTCAGAACTCAAACTGTCATCCAAACAAACTCATACAAGCGTCTGCCTCTAATATCAAGTGAACCATAGCTAAGGTGGTTATGCAGAAGATTGGACAGGGAATGAAGCTGTTCAAACCAAACAGATCGAGGATGTACAGTAGGTCTGCTGAGTCCGGCAGCAACCAGGACATCCACCAAAGGGACAAGGTCATCTTGACCATGCCAGTCCAGCGAAACCACAATGACCTGACACAGTTCCAGGTAGAAACCCTGATATAAAAGCCCCAACACCAGGACAGACGGAGAGACTGACAAATTCCACTGCAAGCCGAGAGAGACGACTCAAAAAATTAATTAATCATGAGACCTGGACTAGGCAAAGATGAGCCAGATGCCCCACCATGACAGCATCAGAGGGGCAAACCACAGTAAACAAGTAGGGGCACAGAGTAAACAGAGGGGCAAACCACAGTAAACAAGTAGGGGCACAGAGTAAACAGAGGGGCAAACCACAGTAAACCACAAGTTGAATCACCCTTTTCTGACACAGTTGTGATGTCAAGCAGAAGAGGAACTCGCTGCAGGAAATACAATGGCCCATGAAACAGACTTCCCCGAGGTCCTACCAAGACCAACAGCAGGCGAGGCCCTGGCTCTACCAGATCCCCATCCAAGAAGCAGGAACAAAACCCTGGAAACACAACAACTAATCAGTAGGATGACAAGAAAAGGCCACAGCCAACAAAACCTGGGAGACAGTATCCTCAGGAAAGAGGAGCAGAAAGAAAGGGAAAGAGGACAAAAGGGTAATGGACCAAGCCGAACCTAAAGACAGAGCCAAAACGGCCTGTCGACACACACAAGGCAAGTCGAGTAAAATGGTGCCACCACCTCCAGAAGTAAAGAAGTGAGCAGCTTGAGCAAGGCCACCAAGGCTGGAACCACAGGCCCCAAGGTTTCCACACCCAGGGTGAAACAAAGCAAAGAGAGCGCCTTAACAAGAACCAAACATGTAAGACCTCAGCTAAGTGTGTACATACCTGGTGGTCCTCTACAATAAGATTCCCAGAAAACACAGGGTGGACATGGAACTGCCACAAGCTCATATCCTTGAGGAGCGCCGGGGCAAATAGATGACCCAGAGCAGAGCATAAGAAGTGCCGCCCCAGGAACACCTGAAAGACGGAACTTGTCTCTACCCAATCAAGCATGCAGATGTCACAAAACCTCTGCCAAGCTCTCAAGGAAGAGAGAAAATTGTCAGCCAACCAGGAGGAACCTGGAACCTCACACCACAGCCAATAAGCAGATACAGACCTATATTCAAAAGAGGCCTTGTCCATCAATGAAATGTGGTCAGAATTCTGCAGGAGGTACCAAAACAGGTCTGCATGAGCCATCAAATGTAAAATACAGAAGATGGAACTCCAGAAATACAATGACTTTCAATGGTCCATTCGAGGCATCGAATGGACCCCGGAACTGAACCTGAGGGGGAGCAGTTAAGTGATCATACTCATATATAGAGGGAAGCCGACAAGAAAAATTCTCTCCCCTGATAAAAGGTCTTCCACAGTGGAAAACAGAGCCTACAAAGGATGAAAAGATACCCATGGACACTCCTAGGCCGAACACATGAGAAAGAAAAGCATCTTTACAAGAAGAGGGGTTTGGAATAGGCAGGAGGTTGTGAAGGTGAAACCCCTGAACCCCCAGCGGGATCAGACGGCTCAACTGCCTCTGCCGTCGAAGTGGACAAGGACACCTCCAAAGAAAGCAGAGCTACACCCTGAGCTAAACCTTGACCTGACTGAGAAGCCTCACTTCTGAGCCAGAACCACAGAGGAAAGAGGAGGAAGAGGGGGAAAGGAAGACCAGACGCAAGGGAAACCACACCTTCAAAGGAAGGAAGAGGAGGCATGGACTTAGACCAGGTGGAGGCCACCAACACCTCCAATTCTAAATCCCTCAAACTCTGGGGTATCCAAACACTCACAATGCACCAAACACCTAAGCCAAGCAAACCTAGCTCATAAATGTATTACTGTATCCAAGCATGGAGATCTCATCTTCAGAAGGACATTGCTGCTCTGGAGAAATTGCAACACTTGGCAACAAAAATAATTCCAGAGCTAAGTCAACTCTCATATCAGGAACAGTTAAGGGCCACATGGCCAACAACACTGCAAACCAGGCATGACAGGTCAGATATCATTGAAACTTAAAATACTGCACAATTTGGAGGATGTTGATCTGGACAATTTCTTCAGGTCAGATGTAACACATACAAGGAGCAATGATTTCAAGCTCAACAAGCCACAAGGTAGGACTGAGAACAGATGCTTTTTCTTCCACAGGGTTATAAACCCATGGAACTCCCTACCTGCCGAAGCCATGTCAAAACTGTTAAATTCCAACTGGAAAAGATCATCAAGGCAAATGGGGGGGTGGTGCACTTCAACAAGCTGCCGGCTTCCTGTCTTCATCGAGGCCACTAGTGTTATTGGTCCTCAGGTAAATTCAGGTAAATTGGCACCCACTTGATAAGTTTCTAAACATAAACTGAATTAATCAATGCAAGTGAATTGATCAACCAGTGAAAGCAAACCTCACAGGACTCGGGGTTGTCAGTGGTACCAACCCAGCAGTCGGCATGATGGGGGGAGAAAGAATGACCATCTTCTGCTAACAATGGCAATGATTCCCCCTTGAAGCTTGCATATAGTGAGCATGGGCTTGACAAGGCGACCCATAATAAATAACGCTAGAGACCCGCTGGGGGGATTACCAGGGCCTGAAGGAAACTGGCCAAACAGGACAACCAGTCATTGGGGCCTCTCGCCGAAAGATCAGATCCTAAATACAGCCAATACCCTAGAGGACTGCAATGTGCCATATAAACAAGTGCAAGAGTTCCAGCCCACTCCAACAACCAACAGAAGGACCCCACTCAAGGTCTCAAATAGAGGCGTCAACAACTCGTAAACAGCCCAAGGCGAGGCTCTCCACCCTGGTGGTCTGGCCTCTCACAGCAAACTCCCGAACACACCAGGGAAGTAACTGTCAGTACAAGAGCTGCATTAGTGAACATCTATGGAAGAAAACTCTGAGGATATGCAGCTTGAAGTGCACCAGAAGCCAAGCCCACGTAGTGAGCCGAAGAGAAAATATGCACATTAAATTAATGCTAAAATCAAAGAACAACAAACAAGCAAATGTTCCCCCCCCCCCCTGCAGGAAGAATGAAGTTTAAGGATGGCTGGCACTTAACTTGAGGCAGAGGAAGTTGCCACACCTGATGGACCAGAGTACTACAGGTAGTATTAACCATCACATCAGAAATAGAACTGACTAGAGGAGCTGGCTGTGGGCTGGGCCGCCTGGTGGCAGCTATCGATACCAGCATGTTCGAGTCACTTTTGAGTGGATTTCTTATTTTGTTTGAATCTTTGTAGAATTATTTGGCAGTGTCAAGGCTTCATTTTCTGTGAACCTTTCAGTTGTTCACAGAAAGCTTTCTGACTTTCTGGATGTTTTCCTGGTGGGGGGACAAAATGTCACTTGCTCTCTGCACCCCTGTGAGGTTCTGGCTCCGGTCCCTGGTAGGCCAAACACAACTTTTGCAACCGACTGCTCCATTCGATGGAGCAATCTCCCTGAGATAATTGCAGGGAACCACCAGGGGGTTCCCCCTCCCCAGAAAAAAGGAGTTGAGGAACGATGTAGGCATAAAACTAACAAACCACGATACATAATACAATGTAAAAATGCAAGGATGTGTGCAACATGGATTTACAAAATGTTCCCAGGGTAATAACAGCTAACAATCATGTCTGAACAAACCTCTTCATAGCATCTGCAAGATCCGGTGTAACAACAGGAATGGGAGTCTGCGTGGTTTCTGGATGATACGGTGGGAGGCAGACGTCTCCTTCCTGGAGCTGTTGGCAGGGAAGGCTGTACCTCTCTGTTGCTCGCTCGGGAAACACACTGCACCAACCTATAATTAAAAACACAGTGTTGAATGTAATGAAATGCCATTTTCTGGGTGAGTCCCGGAGGCTCCCCAGCGCTATCCAGGCTGATATGTATCTCTTTAGAATTTGGCATCAGTTGATGTGGGAGGAGTTCTAGGACTACCAGGGACCATGAGCCAAAAGCTGCCCCCCTCCTCCCTCAGAGAGGCACGAGGAGTAATGGACTATAGAAATGCACATGTGATTTGGAGCATTCTATATCTGCCGTTGACCAGGACAGGCACCCAGAAAGGTAAGGGCCCCAAAACAAACCCCTATTCTGGTTAAAAACTACAAAAATAGAGAAACAAGTGGACAGAACTCCCCAAATGAAAACAAGTAAACAAGCACGACATCATACAGGCTGCGCCTCATGTCTGTGCAGCTCCCCTCTCCCCGGGAGGGGGAAAAGGGAGCCCCAGACCCCTACGCCAGCGATCCACACCTCAGTTCTGAGGCTGGATATCAAAATACTGTACGCGAAAACTGCCGACCGAAGGGGAGGGAGGGTTGCCAAGGAGCCTCCGGGACTCACCCAGAAAATGGTGTTTCATAACATTTAATGCTAGTTTTCTGTGGGAAGCCCCTTCGGCTTCCAGGAACTGGAAGTCACCGGCCTGGTGACTGCCAGGAAATGACTAAAAATGAAAGGGGACTTACCCAGGAGGCAGTCAGTGCTCACATCTCAACTCAAATTCAGGACAATAGGCTGCAACCTTCGACCCAAAGCGAGACAGGCCCGACTAGGCCCAGGAACATTAACAAGGTAGCATGCAGCCAGGACTCTGTTCGACCACCAAAAACCCAGTGCCCGAATGTCAGCCCAGGACATGTTACTAAAGATGGCAGCAAGCGCAGCAAACTTACGAACGTCGTGGGCACGGGGAAAGACCGCAGGCCGGTTAGACATAATAACCCTGCGGACGACCTGGGAGACCCCACCCAAGAACAGGGAAGAAGGGATACCTGATCAACCCAAAGTGCGTCCCTGGTCACAGAAGCCGTGGCACGCAAATAATGGCAGAGAGCCGCAACCAGACAACACATGATGTATCCCGGACTGACCAACCAAGCATCAACATCCCAACAACCCCCTCCGGAAAGCAGCAGTCTCATTCTTCGCCAGAAAAAAAGGAGACGGCTGCAAACGAACAAACTTATCACCACGACCAAAAGAGCAGAAACCCCTGCACCAGAGAAGAGCATGAAGCTCTGCAACCTGACCACCAGAGGCCAATGCCAACAAGAAAAGAGCCTTAGAAAAACAATCCTGAACCAAAGGGGGCCCACAACAAACCAAGGAGAAGAGAGATAGGAGAGCACTCTGTTAAAAGACCAGGACGGCTCAGGCGGCACATGAGCAGGCCTGAGGTGAAACAATGCACGAGACAGATTGCGAAACGCTGCAGAAGTAACATCTATACCAAAAGCAAGCTGCTGCGGCTTCGCCAACGCCGCACGATAGAAGGCGACAGTATTCGGCATAAGACGACGGTCCTGAAACACCCACGAGAGGTATGACAAAAGAACTTTAACCGAAAGCAAAGTATAACAATGAAGAGTCAAAAAGAAATGGAAGGACTACCAGGAAACTTCATACTGCCACCGAGACAAAGCCAGCAGGTGGGACACTTATCAAAGAAGCCACCTGATCACCATATAGAAGGTGATAGAATGGTGATGGTCGCTTCGGGGACGGGCCAATCGACTGTGGATCGGGGAAGGGCCCCACATATACTGTAAGACGCCTCGACCATGCCGAAGCAAAGAGGCCCACCTCCAGGCGTCCGGACGTCTAGCTGAGCCAACTGAATGAGTCGGCATCAACCATCCATTCTGTGGACAGGAGAATGAACCGGGACAGGCATGAACTGCCAGGAGAGCCAAACCCCAAGAAGTCGGCAAACGAGTCACCCGAAGCGACCAGCCCCAAAGAGCCAAGGAACTCCCTCAGTTCAGACTATGAACCACCGGGGAGTAGTCCAAATTGAGCAGGATCGTTGATCCACGGGAGACCCGAACCCTCCAAAGAGCAAACCACACCGCCGCGAATTCCCACACCGTGCTGTGGGCTCGACGGAAGGATGGACCCCACAGCCCCTGGCCGGCCTGGTGAGCACTGGTCACAGACCCCCAGCTGAGAGACGACGCATCTGTGAACACATCGAGCAAAGGCTCGGGTAGGCGCCAAGGTACTGAACCCCGAAAAATCTGAAGAGGAAGCCTGCGACGCAGCAGCCAACGTAAGGCCCCCGGAGGCTGAACCCAGCGACTGCAAGAAGGCACCAGAACAGCCAACAAAGCCACAGCGACCCGGCGGGTAGACCATCATCACAAAGTTTACGCTCCCGCACAGACCCTCCACCAACTGCCGGGTGACTTGGGAGCCCCCTAGAAACAAGCACATGCAGGATCGCAGCCTAAGGAGAGACTCCGGAGGGAGAGACAAGGAAGCAGTCCGAGAGTCCCACACAAGACCCAGCCAGGTCCGAACCTGGGAGGGAACCAGATCGGACTTCCACTAGTTCACCAGGAACCTGAACTGGGAAAGCTGGGAAAGCACCAAACTCCTGACGAGCAGACACGTGGACTGACTGGGAGCCCAAACCAGCCAGTCGTCAAGGTAAGCCAACACCCGAACACCTAACAGATGCAGACAGACCACAACGACCTGGGTAAGGTGTGTGAACACGCGAGGTGCCAGGTTCAACCCGAACGGGAGACAACGAAAGCGGTAACCCTGACGCCCCACGACAAAACTGAGCCAGTCCCTGAACCCCGGATGAATCAAGACGTACCAATAAGTAAAATAAGACACCATCCAAGCGCCCGGCTCCAACAGAAGCTGGACCTGGGACAGAGTGGTCATCCGAAAGGAGGGGCAAGAAACCCAGGGGTTCAGACAGGACAAGTCCAGAATGAACTGCAGGAACTGCAGTTGTCCCCTGAACTTGTCCTTCACTCAACAGAAGTCCTGTTTCGGAACTGGAAACAGGCAGGAAACGCACCTGAGAGACGTGGTTGTTTTGACCACGCCCAAGTGCACCCACTCCAAGACAACCTGACAGAGCAGGATAAGAGGCTTGCCCCGCCATCCCCAAATCCCCTGAAGGAGGACGTCACCCAACACCACCACAGGCCGCGAGAAACGACCCGAAAAGCCCACGAATCGTGAGACCGGGCATGAGCGAACAGAGCAAGCCGCCCCGTCAATGGGGCGAACCCCGAAAGGGCCGATGCCCTTATGAGAACCCGACCTGCACACACAAGGAGCACCGCGCCGACCAGATGCAGACAATTCTGAAGGTGGAACGGGCTCCGAAACTGGCACCTGTGGCCTACCCCAACAAGCGGAACTGTGAGCCCTCGCACGACACCTCCGGGAAGAACCCACCCGGGACCCCCGGAGAACCAACAAGTCGGACATCGGACAGCAGCTGGAAGAAGCAGCGTGCATGTACTGCTCCACCGCAGAGGCTGCAAACAGCAAAGGACAAAAGGGCGAAGACAACCCAAGAGCTTGGGCCTAAGCAGATTTCAAGGAGCAAGCCAGCACCATCTTTCGATATGCGAGACACGCAGCAAAAAACCGCAACAACTCGTCCCGCAGGATCGGCGTAAACAACTTCAAAAGTGCAGACGACGCATGAGCAGCAGAGACCAAGGCGCCAGACCCAGGAATGGCCCCAAGCTCCTCAACATCCTCCGCAAGCTAATCCAAAGACAGCTCCAGGAGGGAAAAAAACAGGACCGAAGCCAGCAAGCCACGCGTGCGCAAGTCCTCAGCCACAAGAGCAGCCGACAGGGAAGGAACCTGCACGTGAAGCTGAATCGCGCCAACATCTCGCAGAAGGGCAGGAGCGAAAAAGACACTCATTAAGGTACTCAAAGTTGCCCCCCCCCCCACCCCCAGGTAAACCTAGACCACAGTCAATGTCTCGTGCCACTCAAACATGCGGGTACGACAGAAGGGGTTCCAATCATCCAACGAAAACTACGGGCAGTCCGCAAGCCAGAATGACTCCGGAACCTCATAACAAACCCAGTATGGAGACGAAGATCCAAACCTGAAGATCCCCCTCCCGGGGAGTGGGTAGCTGTGCAGACATGCAGCGCAGCTCGTGTAAAGTCATGCTTGTTTTCATTTGGGGAGTTCTGTCCACTCGTTTGTCTATTTTCATCATTTTTAACCAAAATGGGGGTTTGTTTTGGGGCCCTTACCTTTCTGGGTGTCTGCCCCGGTCGATGGCAGATATGCCATCGACCGGGACAGGCCAAACGCTCCAAATCACATGTGCATTTCTATAGGCCATTGCTTCTCGTGCCTCTCTGAGGGAGTCAGGTTCTGGCTCATGGTCCCCGGTAGGCCTAAAACTCCCACACTGACTGATGCCAAATTCTAAAGAGATACATATCAGCCTGGATAGCTCTGGGGAGCCGAAGGGGCTTCCCCCAGAAAATATATTATATATATATATATATATATATATATATATATATATATATATATATATATATATATATATATATATATATATATATATATATATTAGTATATTTTGGTAGCAGTCTTTCTTATAAGCATATGTTGTTAAATATATATACATGCCAACTTCATAGGGATCTAGCATGGAACATATCATCATCACTTTCATTTACAGGTACTTTCAAATATGTAGGTTGAATTATTTGTTTCAGTCACATTATTGTGACTTGTTCTCTACTTATGTATGTAAAGTATTATTATTATTATACCTTTGACTGATAATTATCATCATATTAATATCCAATGGCCATTTTGTTTGCATTTTCCTTTTGAAACAACTGACAAGTGATATGAATACAGTATATTATAAACCAGCAAAGATTTTAGATGCAGGTAATCAACTAACCTTTGCCATGTACGTAGAATGGATGATCGGGAGGTGTAACCACCATGATATCTTCCTGTTGTACCATAACTGGTCGAAAGTAAAGCTGGCAATAACTTGGTCCAGACATGTGTGAAGACGAGCTCTCGCGTAGAATTCGCATCAGATGTAAGCCGTGAGGTGCATACCGCTGTTGATGAGTGCGTTCCAACTGGCCCAGCTCTTCACTTAGTCTTGCTCCTGTTACCTGACCACCAACACCCAATACAAAATGAACACGAACTCCAGACATGAAGACAGACCAAACATTAGTAGGCCATTGATGTCCTGATGTTGGCTGAGGAGAGATCGATGAAGGGCACGGTGAAGAACCTGTTCCCAGTCGGTCTGTATGTCCATGGCCACCAAGACCTTGTGGTCCCATAGGGCCTCCCTGAAGATGAGGAGACGGCAAGTGTGGCGACACATGATGTGGAGAGGGCATGTGTGGTGATGGCACATGGGAATAAGACACATGATATTCTGCTATCATTCCTTCATTCTCTAACTCTTCTCTAGAAGAGTTTAGGGATGATGTGGATGGATGTGATGGGGCTGGAGACAATAAAGAGGAAGGTAAGCCCCCTATAGCCGCTGTAGATAAATTTAAGGGGCCCTGTGATCCACCAGACATATCTCCAGTACCATAAGATGAGCCATTAGAATTTCCCTCACTGAAGGGAAACCTGCTAGTAATTACTGGAATTGCTGAATGAGGATGCGGAGTATGAGGTGTATGCGGTGTGGGCAATCCAGGAATCCTTAGAGATGAAGACGAGGATGAAGACGACGAAGAGGGTATCCCTGTGGACTGTTCTCGCACCTCAGCTGTAGATCTGATTACACCTGGTGTTGCTGTTGCTGGTAGTTGGAGACCCTGGGCCTCTAATTGAAAGGACCAACTGTGGGCTCTGTAAAGATACATATGATTAGAAGCAAAATAAACCACCAAAATGCAGTATTAAACAACAAAAATATTATTTAAAAGCCTTGCAAATTAATTCAGATTTACACCTGTTTAGTACAGCCATTATTTTAGCACTCTGTATAAGTTGTTATGAATAAAAATTTCTAATTCTAAAACATGGCTTGGAAATCAAACTATACTTAATTCCCATTGTCGGGGACAGGAAACCTGTATAGTATTGTTTACTGTACAGGTTTATCGAGGTCCCCTTTGGTCAACTACCGACCAAAAGGTGCAACCCACAACAGCTGCTCAACTGTTGGCTACCCATTTACTGCAAAATGAACAGAAGCGTCATGTGAGAGTAAAAGTGCCAAAAGATGATTTGGGATCTGGTTGGGTCTTGCCTGCGGATCAAACTCAAGATTCTCTATTGTGAGTTGAAGATGTAGACCACTGTACTACAGGATGTAGACCACTGTACTGCATGTGTTTTTCACAAAGGCATTTAATGATAGGGAATCCTTTCCCCACCTGATGGTGGGGAGGGATCAAGGGGGGCTAATTTTGTCATCAGGAATGGGTACAAATTGTATGGGTAAATGGGAGGTGGTCCTGTAGTACAGTGATCGGTGCAGTCAGATACACAGATGTTGAGTCACAATAACATGGCTGAAGATATGATGACCAAACATCAGAAGATGAAGAAACGGCGATGTTTCGGTCTATCCTGGACCATTATCAAGTTGTATGTGATGATATACAGTACTTTACATACAACTTGATAGTGGTTCAGGACGGACCAAAACGTCGTCATTTCTTCATTCAATGTGTGGCTTTGGTCATCAGCCAGATATATTTGGTAAATACATGTACTGTACTGTCCTGTACAGTACCATAACCCAGGGTAGCAGAATAGGGTTAACAAGACCAGTCTGTGCTACAGAAAGTATATAAAAAAAATTCTGTACATTTACACATGACATGCATTTGTAGTATTTACAGTATATACCACCAAAATCATTGCTTATATAGTGTGTATAAATGTACATAAACATATATGTTAGTATTTGCTATAAGCAAAACAAGGACAATTTGGTGATAAAATTGGGATTGGGTCCAACCAATATTATTTGGATTTCCGAGGGAGCTCCACACTGCACTTCCAACTGTTTGTATAATTCAAATAATTCACTGTGTCGAGGGACAGGCAGCCAGAGTGTATTTGTACAAGTTAGGCTTATATCGAGGGGGACCCCCAAGGTCAAATTACTGACCCTACCCAGGATGCAACCCCACAACAAGCTGGCTAACTCCTGGGCACCTACCTGCTGCTAGGTGAACAGGGGCACTAGGTGATAATAAAAGTGCCCAACCATTTCTGTCCCGTCTGGGATTCGAACCTGGAATTCCTGATTGAGAGTCGAGAACGAACCCGACTGTACTACCGGGACCCCGTAGTACAATAGTATTTATCACATATATATTTATCACATGATAAATACAGCAGCATTTATCACATATATGCATAACTGAATGCAAACTATGCCTATTCATCAAGTATATACACAACTGAATACAAAACTAAGCACTGTATACAGTACAAATACAAATATATACATATTTGGCAAATATACACAACTGAATACAAACTGTGCCTATTTATGATGTATATCCAAGGGAACTGAATACAGTCTAAAAGAATGGGGGAAAATCAGTGCAAGTGAAAGGAGGAATTAACAATCAGGACCAGACTGAGGTAGCGTAGCCCTATTTGCCAAGTGTTAACAGAGACTAAGACTGCATAGTAATTAATTGGGTCTAATTTGTTAATATTAATTGTTGTTAATTAGATTAAATCATTACTTAAATATTAGTTATAATAAAACTAATGAATGGAAAAAAATTCCGAGATTTTGAGAGGACCCGTCATATTGATAGGCCTAAAGCTGTAGTCAGTTTAGCTTATGCCTAAATCCAGTCCTGTTGATGGTGTTTCAACCTTAAATAACAAATAATCAAAGTAAATACATATAACAGACAAATGGGGATGAATCCTACCTCTTTCTAAGGGGCAAGTTCTTCTGAGTAAGAGGTGACTTTGGGCTGGTGGTGGTGATGGCTGCAAACTCGGGAATCATCGCTTCGGGCTCCAAATTCCGCTTGCTTAGGTCCAGCGGGGGAGGCACTGGACGCATCTATGAAAGTCAAAAATAACTTGAAATGAGAGCCAGGAAATTTATGGAGAGTAACTGATGTAGTCAACAACCTGTTGAATAAAGAATCATTCCGAGTAAATAATATTTAAACGTCATACCTATCAATGTTTTCTGTAAGCATATTTTGTACCCTCAGTACATTCATCAACTTTAACATTAAAAACTCGTAAAGAAATTATTCGTAGAAGTAAAATGAGATCACGAGAATGTGATATACAGTATATATGAGAAAATATTGAAGCCATACGATTGGGTTGAACCTGCATTTCTGGCCTTCTAAGGCACATACACTACTGACTGGACCACGAAGTTAAAAGTATTTCGACCGAATTAGTGGCTTTATTAGTGGCTTTAGGTATTGTATGTACAGCTCTATCTATAAATCCAACATTATGTTCATAACTCATCTTCTATATATGTACTTTTACCTGAATAAACATTTTGAATTTTTTAATTTGAATTTTTTACAACTTGTGTGGTGTTCAGAAGGCACTGCACGGTACCACAATCCAAGTTTTACGAGTACTAGTACAGTGGTGTGTGAGCCCGAGGAACTTAGGGATGCGAGTTTGGATCCCATCGTACACCTGCAATATTTTTTGTTTATGAAAGCGATACTAAGACCATTGTCCCTTTGATCTATAATATCAAGATGCATCAACAAAGCACCAGAACCAAATGGTTGAAGCATCGAACCTGAAAACCCTTTCCCGGTTTATAACTTTCAGTATCAGATTTAAATAGGCAGGTCATGACATTATCTAATTTCTCATGACATTGTCTAATTTCTGGAAATGAAGCCTATAATGCTGTGTGTTCCTCATCAATGGGCCCAAAGTGTAAAATAAATATCTGACACTGTTAGGAAATAAGGAGGCTAGAGAAGACTGACTGTGTAGCGGAAGAAGGCCACAACCCTCAGAGCCAGCTTAGGTGGGGTATAGGGGAATGCAAACTGATTCCAGGGGAGGCAACCCTGGCCTTGATCAGAGCAAAATCAAATGCTAGAACACACACAAAATATAAATAAAGCAATGGCTTCACGAGAAAATCATGTTCCAAGGAAACCAGCACTACTTAAGTAACAATCAAACAGCAGGCAAGAGGGTCAAACGTTACGGATGTTTGGCAGTATCACAATGCAGAAGTGAGGTGGCATGCCAGGCGAGAGCTTAAGACAACGCTGTCTGGTGGTGGTCAGGTGCACCTCGGTCAGGATATTCCTCCCCCCCCCTCCTCCATGGCAATGATTGCTTGCCTTATTTACCTAGGGGTGCCTAATTTCTTTCAGGCAGTCACTTGATTTCTTGGGTCAAACACTTCATGATGGTTTTTCGTTAGTTTTGTGACTGATCTTTGACCCTATGCTTCCATGGCTTCATAGAATGAGCCAGACTCTGGTCCTGGCTTCCTGTAGGCTAGTATGGGCCCTGGAGACCTAGTGTGTTGGACGAAGGTGTGATGCAACCAGAGTAAGGCTCAAGTCACTAGTCTCTCCCAGAATTATGTACAAAAAATTTCCCCCACATCTTTGGGGAGGTGCAGATATAGGCTATGCAATGAGGCATAACTAATTCCCTCGCCCCCAAAAAAAAATCTTAAAAATAAGAATTGTGTGTTAATGGAATCCCAACTTACTGCCAAGAATGTGATAGATCTGAGGATTAGCAAAGATTTGTGCTGTGTTCATTTGTGCAACTCACTCACCAATTTGCCTAACTTCAAAATTCACTTGTGAATTGGGAAACTGGGTACAAAAATGCATATCTGCATAACTTCAAATCTATGTAATGCAGTTTTGTGCAAACCAAGGGGACCTGTAATGTTCAGGGGCTGGGAGCTTCAAAATATTCGTCCAAATATGAAAACCGTATAGTATAAAATGTTAAATCTCACATTATTTGGCATCAGCGCCTTGAAAATTTTGTCCCAATATGTTAAGAAATGGATTTTATACGAATTAAAAAAAAAAAAAAAAAAAAAAAAAATCCACAACCAGTACTGATGATAACAATAACACCTAGTTAGTGAACTCATGGATAATGCAGGGAGAAAGAGATGCAAGCACCTGTCCGATGCAAAAAGAAGAAAAGTAGTAGTAAGGAGGGTCCACAAAGTGGATATGCAGCTGGTGCCTTCTAGGATATGCAGTCCCCATGGCGTAGTATGACACGCGCCTGGCGTTTTGAGAACGCTTTATCCTGGGTTCATATCCTGGCCAGGATACGAACATGTCATGTCATAAATTCAAACTCCTATATTCCTTATCAAGAAATTAAACTTAACTTTTCTGCATGAACAGGATTTTCATCTTTGAGACAACATACAAACTTCAGTTTCAGAGCGACTCTCACCATTTTTACATATGTGCAACGTTCTTAGTTCTAAGGTTTCATTGCTTGTTTATTCATAAACCCATAACTTTGAGAGTTAAAAATGTTTGCCTTTTAATTTTGGCATATTTTGAAGGCCACATTGACCCTTTTTTTTTTTTTTTTTACAGTAAACTATACTCAAACAATATTTAAAACAATGAAAATGAATGTTATAT
The DNA here is from genome assembly GCF_040958095.1 of Procambarus clarkii. Classification (NCBI taxonomy): domain Eukaryota; kingdom Metazoa; phylum Arthropoda; class Malacostraca; order Decapoda; family Cambaridae; genus Procambarus; species Procambarus clarkii. Next base: position 34,103,569 of record NC_091168.1, on the reverse strand, counting down.
GTCATTTTGAACCCCTTAATGCATTATATATATGTATTGTACATATTTATTAATCTGTTGTCAGAGACTGGATGCCTATACTCAAGCCTGTTTGTCACTTTTCACCCATAAGTAATCGGGGACCTGATTGTTAAATAATTGAGGGGTCATATTTCTGGGAAACTATTAAGAATAAAGCTTACCAAAAGCTACTGGAAGGGAAAGCTCTCAATCTGCTAACAGGAGTCAGCAGTCGTCTGCTCCTGTACCCACCTGTGTGTAAAACTAGTAGGGTAAGGCTTACCCTGAGCTATGGGAAGGGAAAGCGCTCGGCCAGCTAATAGGAGTCGCAAGTTGTCTACCCCTGTATCCACCTGAGCGTAATACAAAATGACCCATTCACTGGGACTGTCATGGAATTTTAACAGCACCCAAGAAAAGAATTTGTCTTCTGAGGATATTGACATACACTACTTAATTTATTTCATGCATACATATGCAAGTGCTCAGGTATATGGCTACATCCTGTAGCTTATACTATACAATATATATATATATATAAATACAGTACAGTATAGCCAAGTTGTGACAAATACATGTTTTAATAAAATGCCATACCTTCCGTTTAATGCTGAGGTCACGGGGCTCCTCAGGAGATGGGGAGTGTGATGACTGATGGGAATCCATGATGCCCATTAGATCAGGAGACATGCGCTCTTCCTCTGCCATGCTGACGTTCATCATCTTGCACGCGTGCTTTAAATACAATGATATATTAATATAAATCTGTATATAAATGAATATGTAATGTTTTAATTATTAGGGGCCTGAAACTGAGAAGATAAATTATATTTTCTTTAACCCAACTGATTTGACAAAGTGGGAACAACACAATACTGTAAGAGCTCACTAATCTGGATCACAGTAACCCAGACCTTTGGTTAATCCGACCACAATTGAGTCTGGGTTCTTGATTATAGTACTGGAACTAATATAATTTGGACAGAAATCCAGACTACTGGGTTTCGGGTCTTACACTTGTGTTAGCGAGTGACATGTGGCTACATGTGTTCATAATACAAATTACATTAAAACAATGCATTGTTTTCCATCTGGTGGGCTATGTATTGTGTCGTGAGGAAACCTGCTGGCACCCTGTGAACCTGCCCATCATTGTCTTCACCCCTCGTGTGAGTCTACATAATGCCATTCCATTACTGAAGGATTTCCTTTTCTAACTTTTTCTTGAATACTGTACACTTTAATAGTTTTTTGTTAAGCCCATGTCTGGTAGCAGCAGCAATCACTATGGAGGTGTTAGCAAATTACGCCATATATTAAAAATAAGCTACAAGTGGCCGAGCTTACTGAAAATGGCTGTTGTGCAGTGTTACAAAGGATTCTAGGATAGCCACAAGTATCTGCGATATAAGGAGGTATAATTTGAAGGGGAAGGGCAGATATCAGGAGAAATCTCTAAGTCATTGCGACTATATAGCACTTGGAAGGGAATGGAGAGGGTTGGGGGGGTGAAGGAAAGGTATGGTGCCCAACCACTTGGATGGTCGGGGATTGAACGCCAACCTGCATGAAGCGAGATCATCACCCCTACCATCCAGCCAAAGTGGCTGGTGTGATATAAGGAAACGTAAAGAACAATTTATGTAATACTTGACTATTAGTGAGAGTGAGGGAATAGGGACTAGTAGAAACTGTAACAGAAAAACTGTGAAGCATGCACAGTTATGAGGCTGTGTATAAATGGTTCCCACAGCACTGCACAGTGGATATATGACAATCTGTTGTGAGGAATAAAGGGCAAAGAGCCGATTATAAGAGAGACAAATGAAAATAAGGAGGCAAGCTAGAATCGATCCTAGCTTGCCTCCTTGGTTGTTAAGATAAGTGTTAAAGACCTTCAACCAGCAAAGCCTCAGCAGCCAAGAACTTGTACAGTAATTTTAGGGTTAGATAGGCTGTGTCTAAGCTAGGCTATCTTCTTGAGGTTATCTTGAGATGATTTCGGAGCTCAGCATACCCGCGGCCCAGTCCTTGACCAGGCCTCCTTTTTGTTACACACCCCCAGGAAGCAGCTGGAGGTGTTCGATCTCCTCCGGGGATCGAACCCGGAACCTTAAGACTACAAATCCCAAGCGCTATCCACTCAGCTGTCAGGCCCCTAGGCTAGGTTAGGGGAATTAGACAATCAAAATCCTTCATCAATCAAGCAGACATTGACACCAAAAAGCTAAGTTGAAATTTGTTATCATTCACATTTATTACATGAAGAACCTCCCTTAACCATGTAAATTTATGTTTATTGAATGTGGAAATACAAATTATGTTGTGTAACAAAAACAGGCAAATTTGTAATTTGTATTTTTTACATTCTTTGTAAGAAAGTTGGCTAATTTGGACATACTGTATGTGTGATTCGGATTGGGGTTGTCCCCCATATGATTCAGATTAGTGGGCGTAGACAGTGTTTACAGTATTGCACAGTATAATTCCCGTTGTCGGGGCCAGAAGGCCTGTTAAGCTTATCGAGGTCCTCCCTAGGCCAATTTTTCCAAGATGGAACTCATAACAGTCACCTAACTCCCAGATACTTATTTACTGCTAGGGGGGAACAGAGACATCAGGTGAAAGGAAACATGTCCAATCATTTCAGTCTTGCTCAGGGACAAAAATGACCCCCGGATCCTCAATTGTGAGTTGAGGATGTAGACCAATCATTTCAGTCTTGCTCAGGGACAGAAATGACCCCCGGATCCTCAATTGTGAGTTGAGGATGTAGACCACTGTCCTACAGGACCCCCAATGAAATCTTTAAAATCTAGTTTGACATACGAGTAATAAATAGCATAAATATGATACTTTTTGTTATCAATCCTATTCTACATTGCTATACTTTTAATTTTGAGTCAATAAAGAATACAAAATTATCTTTTAAACACAAAAAACAATGTCTGGAATAAAAAAAAAAAACATTATGCCTGAAACTAAACAAAAATAATGCCTGAAAATGTAATCAGAAGACGTAAACCTAGTACAGTATTTTAGCTTAGCAGTTAATATGTACAAATATAAAGTAATCCTAGAGAATGCTTCGGCCATTAACCACATTACTTGGATGCAAAAGATAAATATGGTTTTATACTGTTGGGACGGAAGGAAAACAGAAGCATTGCAAGCAAGTCACCCACACTTAACTTGAAGTGGTAGGTGACTTGAAATGTTGTGGTATACACACACTAGTATACCTGTGGAATACACACACTGTGGTACACCTGTGGTATACCACAACATTTCCACATATACCTGTGGTATACTTTATTTACATACAAATTTCATACATTTAAAAGCCATTTAGAAAGTCAGATTAACATTATGCTACCATTTGTTAAAATATAAGCCAAATAAAAGTAAATTAAAAATACAACACAGCACTGTGCCCATAATGCATTTTCACATTCAACATGCAAGGCACAAAATGACTAACGCACTCCGTTCTCTTAATTTGCAGTCTTCGTAGAAAATACATCTTTTTTTTTTTTTGCCTAACCCGAACATAACAAACCCACGCAACCCATCTAACCTATAGAGGTCAATACACAGAAAATGTCAATATTTGCAGGATTTTTTTTTCACTAACTTGGAAGGTTACATTTTAAACAGATTGGTCAGATCCATAAAAATGCAACATGCAGGCGAGAGGACAGATTGAATTACTGGCAACACACACACACACACACACACACACACAAGTATGCAATGCGTTATAAGCTGGAAGAAAATAAGGAGGTTGAAGCAGTTGAAAAACCAGACTTCAGGAGAGGACATTATGGTGACCTTAGAAATTTTTTTAGTGAGTATAATTGGACAGACTTGATGCTAGGCAAGGAAGTGAATGAGATGTATGGCAAGTTTTGTGAAATATATGATAAAGGCACAAAAAAATTTATACCAAAACAGAGATGCAGGACCAGAAAACAGGATTGGTTCGACAGAAATTGTGAGAGGGCAAGAGACCAAAAGACACAAAAATGGAATCAGTATAGGAAGAGGCCAAACCCCCAAACATACCAGCGATACAAAGATGCGAGAAACAATTATACAGCAGTAAGGAGAGAGGCAGAAAGAAATTTTGAAAAAGGGATAGCAGATAAATGTAAAACAGAACCGGGCCTATTCTACAAATTCATAAACAACAAATTGCAGGTAAAGGATAATATCCAGAGGTTGGAAATGGGAAACAGATTCACGGAAAATGAAAAGGAAATGTGTGAAACATTAAATGAAAAGTTCCAAAGTGTGTTTGTACAAAATGAAATCTTCAGAGAACCAGACACAATAAGAATTCCAGAGAACAACATAGAGCGGATAGAGGTGTCTAGAGATGAAGTGGAAAATATGCTAAAGGAGCTCGGGAGGAACAAAGCAGCTGGCCCAGATGGCGTTTCACCATGGGTTCTGAGAGAATGTGCATCTGAGCTCAGCATTCCACTTCACCTGATTTTTCAGGCATCCCTGTGTACAGGAATCGTAGCAGACGTGTGGAAACAGGCTAACATAGTTCCAATCTACAAAAGTGGCAGCAGGGAAGACCCCCTCAATTATAGACCTGTATCATTGACAAGTGTAATAGTGAAAGTATTGGAAAAGCTAATCAAAACTAAATGGGTAGAACACCTGGAGAGAAATGATATAATATCAGACAGACAGTATGGTTTTCGATCAGGAAGATCCTGTGTATCGAATTTACTCAGTTTCTATGATCGGGCCACAGAGGTATTACAGGAAAGAGATGGCTGGGTTGACTGCATCTATCTGGACCTAAAAAAGGCTTTCGACAGAGTTCCACATAAGAGGTTGTTCTGGAAACTGGAAAATATTGGAGGGGTGACAGGTAAGCTTCTATCATGGATGAAAAATTTTCTGACTGATAGAAAAATGAGGGCAGTAATCAGAGGTAATGTATCGGAATGGAGAAATGTCACAAGTGGAGTACCACAGGGTTCAGTTCTTGCACCAGTGATGTTTATTGTGTACATAAATGATCTACCAGTTGGTATACAGAATTATATGAACATGTTTGCTGATGATGCTAAGATAATAGGAAGGATAAGAAATTTAGATGATTGTCATGCCCTTCAAGAAGACCTGGACAAAATAAGTATATGGAGCACCACTTGGCAAATGGAATTTAATGTTAATAAATGTCATGTTATGGAATGTGGAATAGGAGAACATAGACCCCACACAACCTATATATTATGTGAGAAATCTTTAAAGAATTCTGATAAAGAAAGAGATCTAGGAGTGGTTCTAGATAGAAAACTATCACCTGAGGACCACATTAAGAATATTGTGCAAGGAGCCTATGCAATGCTTTCTAACTTCAGAATTGCATTTAAATACATGGATGGCGATATACTAAAGAAATTGTTCATGACTTTTGTTAGGCCAAAGCTAGAATATGCAGCTGTTGTGTGGTGCCCATATCTTAAGAAGCACATCAACAAACTGGAAAAGGTGCAAAGACATGCTACTAAGTGGCTCCCAGAACTGAAGGGCAAGAGCTACGAGGAGAGGTTAGAAGCATTAAATATGCCAAAACTAGAAGACAGAAGAAAAAGAGGTGATATGATCACTACGTACAAAATAGTAACAGGAATTGATAAAATCGACAGGGAAGACTTCCTGAGACCTGGAACTTCAAGAACAAGAGGCCATAGATTTAAACTAGCTAAACACAGATGCCGAAGAAATATAAGAAAATTCACCTTCGCAAATAGAGTGGTAGACGGTTGGAACAAGTTAAGTGAGAAGGTGGTGGAGGCCAAGACCGTCAGTAGTTTCAAAGCGTTATATGACAAAGAGTGCTGGGAAGACGGGACACCACGAGCGTAGCTCTCATCCTGTAACTACACTTAGGTAATTACACTTAGGTAATTACACACACACACACACACACTTCAAAAGGTGATTCAAAAGGTGACACCCCTAGGGTCAACACTTGCAGCAGAGGAGCTCCAGCATATTTCAACAATCCTAAGTATTGTAGTACAGGTTGATGGTAGTGAGTGGTGTCCCAGAGAACATAAAGGTATAGTGCTCTTGAAAAATAGGTGAGATAACAGGAAAGTGCTAAGGGAAGTGAAAAATCGGATGAGAAAAAGTTGCCCTAGTGTTTACAGTGCAGAGAAGAACATTCAAGATGGCCACTGGCAAGGGGAAAAACAAAACAGAGCTTGATTTTGAGGGATTCAATGAAGAAAGCATTGATATTAGTAGTCTACATAACAAGTTGGTAAATTTAGATACTATAGTGAACTCTCATGTAGAAATAATTAGTAAATTGAAAGAAAGTAATGACCATTTGAATAGCAAAGTTTTATGTCTTGAGGGTTTAGTGAAAGACTTGCGCAAGGATAAGAATCAATTGGAAACAAATTGCAAAGCCATGGAAGAAGAAAATAAACTCTTAAAAATAGCTTTGGAAGAAGTTAAAGTAAATTTAAACATAAATGACTACAATAGGTTAGGCAAGGAAATTCAACAGGAGAAACAGCTTTTGTCAGCACAGATGGAGGAAGTTACACAGGGAATAGAACAGTGCAAGAAAGATATGCAACTCACTTATGCACAAGTGGCCAAGGAGAAGGAAAAAATAGAAGAAGCAGTAAAGGAAGTCAAACACTGCAGCAACCAAGATAAAACAAACATTAGGCTAGAAGTGAGGAAAGAATTGGCATCTAACCCGAAGTTGGTGCAAAACACAGTTGATCGGAGTAAGTCCCTGATCATTTTTGGCTGCAAAGAAAAGGCGATAACATCTAGGTCAGAAAGAGCTGTAGAAGAAGCTAAAGTAGTAGATAAAATTGTTGGCCTCGTGGAAGGTCTTACAAACAGAGAGAATGTGTGCGACTACAGGAGAATAGGCAGGTACGTAAAAGGGAAAGATCGACCTTTGAGGATCACCCTAAACGGTGCCAAACAGATGGAAGAAGTACTAAGGAATGCTAGAAAATTGCAAAGGGATGAGGATGGGAAAGGGTGGTCATTAAGACGAGATCTTTCAAAAGAAGATAGAGAGAAGCTGAAACTGAACCTCGCCGAGGCAAAACATTTAAATGAGAGCAGGAATGAAGAAGAAATAAATTCTTTTTTCTACAAAGTGATAGGGGTAGGCAAACCAGTAAAGTGGTACATAAAGGCAAACCAACAAAATCAATAGAGAGAGGGGGAGTGAAGAATAAGGAGAGGGGGAACAAGTTCCTGAAGATTGCATACACCAACATAGATGGAGTGAGATCGAAGATACTGGAGTTAAGTGATGTAATACAGCTGCAGACACCAGACATTGTTGCACTCACGGAGACAAAACTTGAAGATGTAATTTTAAATGAGGTCATATTCCCAAGGGGCTACTCAATTTGGAGACGGGACAGAAAAATTAGGAAAGGCGGTGGCGTTGCTGTGCTGGTAAAAGAACACCTAAAGGTGAAGGAAATAATGACTGCCAATCCACAAGAAGTTGACATAATAGCACTAGAGATCTGCTATGAGGATGATAAACTAATGATGATAAATGCATATAGTCCACCGCCAAGCAGCACATGGTCAAAGGAGGAGCTAGATAGTAAACGTGAAGGTCTTATAACAATAATGAGAGAGATTATAGCGAGAGCGGATAACGATAGATCACGACTGTTGATAGTCGGTGACTTCAACTTGAAATCCATAGACTGGGAAGCATATGAAGCTAAAACAGAAGATTTTTGGACCTGTAAATTTGTAGACCTCATCCTGGAAACATTCTTGTATCAACATGTTAAACAAGCTACGAGGATGAGGGAAGGGGACGTTCCCTCCATGCTAGATTTGATATTTACCAGGAAGGAGGAAGAGATATTTGACATTCAGTACCTTCCTCCCTTGGGTAAAAGTGACCATGTCTTTTTGGGAATAAAGTATGCAATGCGTTATAAGCTGGAAGAAAATAAGGAGGTTGAAGCAGTTGAAAAACCAGACTTCAGGAGAGGACATTATGGTGACCTTAGAAATTTTTTTAGCGAGTATAATTGGACAGACTTGATGCTAGGCAAGGAAGTGAATGAGATGTATGGCAAGTTTTGTGAAATATATGATAAAGGCACAAAAAAATTTATACCAAAACAGAGATGCAGAACTAGGAAACAGGATTGGTTCAATAGAAATTGCGAGAGGGCTAGAGACCGAAAGACACAAAAATGGAATCAATACAGGAAGAGGCCGAACCCCCAAACATACCAGCGATACAAAGATGCGAGAAACAACTACACGGCAGTGAGGAGAGAGGCAGAAAGAAATTTTGAAAAAGGGATTGCGGACAAATGTAAAACAGAACCAGGTCTATTCTATAAATTCATAAACAACAAATTGCAGGTAAAGGATAATATTCAGAGGTTGAAAATGGGAAATAGATTCACGGAAGATGAAAAGGAAATGTGTGAAACACTAAACGAAAAGTTCCAAAGTGTGTTTGTACAAAATGAAATCTTTAGGGAACCAGATACAATAAGAATTCCAGAGAACAACATAGAACACATAGAGGTGTCTAGAGACGAAGTGGAAAAAATGCTCAAGGAGCTCGGTAAGAACAAAGCAGCTGGCCCAGATGGCGTTTCACCATGGGTTCTGAGAGAATGTGCATCTGAGCTCAGCATTCCACTTCACCTGATCTTTCAGGCATCCCTGTGTACAGGAATCGTAGCAGACGGGTGGAAACAGGCTAACATAGTTCCAATCTACAAAAGTGGCAGCAGGGAAGACCCCCTCAATTATAGACCTGTATCATTAACAAGTGTAATAGTGAAAGTATTGGAAAAACTAATCAAAACTAAATGGGTAGAACACCTAGAGAGAAATGATATAATATCAGACAGACAGTATGGTTTTCGATCTGGAAGATCCTGTGTATCGAATTTACTCAGTTTCTATGATCGAGCCACAGAGATATTACAGGAAAGAGATGGTTGGGTTGACTGCATCTATCTGGACCTAAAAAAGGCTTTCGACAGAGTTCCACATAAGAGGTTGTTCTGGAAACTGGAAAATATTGGAGGGGTGACAGGTAAGCTTCTATCATGGATGAAAAATTTTCTGACTGATAGAAAAATGAGGGCAGTAATCAGAGGCAATGTATCAGAATGGAGAAATGTCACAAGTGGAGTACCACAGGGTTCAGTTCTTGCACCAGTGATGTTTATTGTGTACATAAATGATCTACCAGTTGGTATACAGAATTATATGAACATGTTTGCTGATGATGCTAAGATAATAGGAAGGATAAGAAATTTAGATGACTGTCATGCCCTTCAAAAAGACCTGGACAAAATAAGTATATGGAGCACCACTTGGCAAATGGAATTTAATGTTAATAAATGTCATGTTATGGAATGTGGAATAGGAGAACATAGACCCCACACAACCTATATATTATGTGAGAAATCTTTAAAGAATTCTGATAAAGAAAGAGATCTAGGAGTGGTTCTAGATAGAAAACTATCACCTGAGGACCACATAAAGAATATTGTGCAAGGAGCCTATGCTATGCTTTCTAACTTCAGAATTGCATTTAAATACATGGATGGCGATATACTAAAGAAATTGTTCATGACTTTTGTTAGGCCAAAGCTAGAATATGCAGCTGTTGTGTGGTGCCCATATCTTAAGAAGCACATCAACAAACTGGAAAAGGTGCAAAGACATGCTACTAAGTGGCTCCCAGAACTGAAGGGCAAGAGCTACGAGGAGAGGTTAGAAGCATTAAATATGCCAAAACTAGAAGACAGAAGAAAAAGAGGTGATATGATCACTACATACAAAATAGTAACAGGAATTGACAAAATCGACAGGGAAGACTTCCTGAGACCTGGAACTTCAAGAACAAGAGGTCATAGATTTAAACTAGCTAAACACAGATGCCGAAGAAATATAAGAAAATTCACCTTCGCAAATAGAGTGGTAGACGGTTGGAACAAGTTAAGTGAGAAGGTGGTGGAGGCCAAGACCGTCAGTAGTTTCAAAGCGTTATATGACAAAGAGTGCTGGGAAGACGGGACACCACGAGCGTAGCTCTCATCCTGTAACTACACTTAGGTAATTACACTTAGGTAATTACACACACACACACACACACACACACACACATGCCTATCCATATTCAGAACAAATAATAATGCCCAGCTTTAATATCTAAACAATGGGATGTAACAAACTAACAAAAACTAAACACTGGGGAATGACACTTCACCTAAAATTAGAAACACTGTACCAGGTACCGAACACATTCATTGTTAACTGCTCTACCTGATTCAACTGTAAGGGCTGGGGTATTGTACGAAATACACCATAATTATATTTTATTTGGCTTAGGAATAAGTACAGTAAATCTTAAAGTACCTTGGGGGTACCTTGGGGTAAAGTGACGGTTAACTGTGCCTGCTTAACTCTCCTTTTCCAGGTGACACCACAGAAGCTACGATATAATGCCAGAATTTTTTGCATATCAGCAATGTCATACAATATACAATTTATGTACAGTACTTACTAATAACCACTGTAACATGTTCTAATCTTTATTGCATCAATTTAAATGATTTTATTATCATCATCATCATCATATACTGTAATTAGGGAAGTGACATTTTAAGATGAGAACTACGAGCAAGATGATTCATTTTCCCTATAACCTTTGTCAGATGACATGTTGGAACCCTAGACTGATGCCACTCCACTCCATGGAAGTGGGAGATGGGGTAGTGAAATGAATGCAGCATCCTCACCCAAACCTGTGCAATATGCACACTGCAATTGTAAAGCTGCAGCAGGACCACAACTTGGGGAAAAAATATGTTGAGAGAGAAATGTCACCCATCAAGCAAACATTGTTCAAATATTGTAAGGGGCATGACAGTCGATGCCAAAATAAATATTAACTGACAAAGAAAAAACACATCAATTTCAAATTATTCCGAACATCTACATATTCAATGAACACTGTACATACTGCATGCAGTTTATTTCACTATTCACAAAGGAATTATCACTACATATTAGTAGGTGGCCTGTGGTGCTTACATTTACAGACTTAAGTTAAACTCATCACTAATCAAACTAACCTAAAATATCCTAGCTATAAACTAACTAAACATTCCTCAATAGCATTGTTGAGTTTGCAATAAGCTAATCTTTCCTAATGTAGAATGGAATTTATCCAGAAAATCAAAATGTAACTGGACAAGTCAGGTTGGTAAAGGTGAACATGTTATTATGACACTATGAGACTGCACATCATTTGAGTAAACTATCCATCCAGTGGGATGTGTGCACTATGTGGTGGCATGCACACACTATGTGGTGGCCTGCGCCCACTATGTGGTGGCATGCATGCACTATGTGGTGGCCTCCACGCACTATGTGGTGGCATGCACGCACTATGTGGTGGCCTGCACGCACTATGTGGTGGCCTGCACGCACTATGTGGTGGCCTGCGCCCACTATGTGGTGGCATGCACGCACTATGTGGTGGCCTGCACGCACTATGTGGTGGCATGCATGCACTATGTGGTGGCATGCACGCACTATGTGGTGGCATGCACACACTATGTGGTGGCCTGCGCGCACAATGTGGTGGCATGCGCGCACTATGTGGTGGCATGCGCGCACTATGTGGTGGCCTGCGCGCACTATGTGGTGGCATGCGCGCACTATGTGGTGGCCTGCACGCACTATGTGGTGGCATGCGCGCACTATGTGGTGGCCTGCACGCACTATGTGGTGGCATGCGCGCACTATGTGGTGGCCTGCGCGCACTATGTGGTGGCATGCGCGCACTATGTGGTGGCATGCGCGCACTATGTGGTGGCATGCGCGCACTATGTGGTGGCATGCGCGCACTATGTGGTGGCATGCGCGCACTATGTGGTGGCCTGCGCGCACTATGTGGTGGCCTGCGCGCACTATGTGGTGGCCTGCGCGCACTATGTGGTGGCATGCGCGCACTATGTGGTGACATGCGCGCACTATGTGGTGGCCTGCGCGCACTATGTGGTGGCATGCACGCACTATGTGGTGGCCTGCGCCCACTATGTGGTGGCATGCACGCACTATGTGGTGGCCTGCGCCCACTATGTGGTGGCCTGCGCGCACAATGTGGTGGCCTGCGCGCACAATGTGGTGGCATGCGCCCACTATGTGGTGGCATGCGCCCACTATGTGGTGGCATGCGCGCACTATGTGGTGGCATGCGCGCACTATGTGGTGGCCTGCGCCCACTATGTGGTGGCATGCGCCCACTATGTGGTGGCATGCGCCCACTATGTGGTGGCCTGCGCGCACTATGTGGTGGCCTGCGCGCACTATGTGGTGGCATGCACGCACTATGTGGTGGCATGCGCCCACTATGTGGTGGCCTGCGCCCACTATGTGGTGGCATGCACGCACTATGTGGTGGCCTGCGCCCACTATGTGGTGGCCTGCGCCCACTATGTGGTGGCCTGCGCCCACTATGTGGTGGCCTGCGCCCACTATGTGGTGGCCTGCGCCCACTATGTGGTGGCCTGCGCCCACTATGTGGTGGCCTGCGCCCACTATGTGGTGGCCTGCGCCCACTATGTGGTGGCCTGCGCCCACTATGTGGTGGCCTGCGCCCACTATGTGGTGGCCTGCGCCCACTATGTGGTGGCATGCGCCCACTATGTGGTGGCCTGCGCCCACTATGTGGTGGCCTGCGCCCACTATGTGGTGGCCTGCGCCCACTATGTGGTGGCCTGCGCCCACTATGTGGTGGCATGCGCGCACTCTGTGGTGGCACGCGCCCACTATGTGGTGGCCTGCGCCCACTATGTGGTGGCCTGCGCCCACTATGTGGTGGCCTGCGCCCACTATGTGGTGGCATGCACGCACTATGTGGTGGCCTGCGCCCACTATGTGGTGGCCTGCGCCCACTATGTGGTGGCCTGCGCCCACTATGTGGTGGCCTGCGCGCACTCTGTGGTGGCATGCGCCCACTATGTGGTGGGATGCGCGCACTATGTGGTGGGATGCGCGCACTATGTGGTGGGATGCGCGCACTATGTGGTGGGATGCGCGCACTATGTGGTGGGATGCGCGCACTATGTGGTGGGATGCGCGCACTATGTGGTGGGATGCGCGCACTATGTGGTGGGATGCGCGCACTATGTGGTGGGATGCGCGCACTATGTGGTGGGATGCGCGCACTATGTGGTGGGATGCGCGCACTATGTGGTGGGATGCGCGCACTATGTGGTGGGATGCGCGCACTATGTGGTGGGATGCGCGCACTATGTGGTGGGATGCGCGCACTATGTGGTGGCATGCGCGCACTATGTGGTGGCATGCGCGCACTATGTGGTGGCATGCGCGCACTATGTGGTGGCATGCGCGCACTATGTGGTGGCCTGCGCGCACTCTGTGGTGGCATGCGCCCACTATGTGGTGGCATGCGCGCACTATGTGGTGGCATGCGCGCACTATGTGGTGGCATGCGCGCACTATGTGGTGGCATGCGCGCACTATGTGGTGGCATGCGCGCACTATGTGGTGGCATGCGCGCACTATGTGGTGGCATGCGCGCACTATGTGGTGGCATGCGCGCACTATGTGGTGGCATGCGCGCACTATGTGGTGGCATGCGCGCACTATGTAAAGGCATGCATTCAACCACAAAATGTCATGCACACTATTTTCAAAAGCCATCCAGCACTAAGTAATAGCACGCATGCAGTATGTACATATATGCCATGCACGCAACTATGAAACGACATGCACACACTATGTAATGCTGTAGTGCACTGTCAAACAAGAGGCCAGCATATGGCTTACAGTTCTAAAACCCTCCACACTTCAATCTCCAACCCCCCCCCCCCCCAACTCACAAAAAATTATTTTACCTATCAAATCCCAATAAGTTGTTGACAGCAATAAACAGATGCTGGGACCCATATATGAACTACCACTAAAACCACCAGAAAATGCTAAATATTGGCCAGTGTGAAAATTGGCAATTCAATTACATACAAGATACTGCTAAAGATTTAGTGGTAATATTTGCATTGACAAAAACTAATTTACTAATAATATAACTGTAGATAATACTGTAGTAATTTGTTATTACTGTACCTATAATGTGTTCCTGTACCATCAAAGCATATACAGTAGAAGCTTTAAGATATATCTAATTTTCTGATTGTCTAAACCATATTATATATATATATATATATATATATATATATATATATATATATATATATATATATATACAGTATATATTTTGCTAGGTTAGGATGTATTTGTTCAGTGTTAGGTGTTAGGCTTGGTTGGGTTAGGTTGGGGAAGGTTAGGTAAGGTAGAATTTATAATCCATTCATGAATCAACTGGTGTACAATGTGATTTGCATCCCATGTGTTTGTATTCCATGTGTTTGCATCCCATGTGTTTGTATTCCATGTGTTTGCACCCCATGTGTTTGCACCCCATGTGTTTGCATCCCATGTGTTTGCATCCCATGTGTTTGCATCCCATGTGTTTGCATCCCATGTGTTTGCATCCCATGTGTTTGCATCCCAAGTGTTTGCACCCCAAGTGTTTGCATCCCAAGAGTTTGCATCCCAAGAGTTTGCATCCCAAGAGTTTGCATCCCAAGTGTTTGCATCCCAAGTGTTTGCATCCCATGTGTTTGCAGCCCATGTGTTTGCATCCCATGTGTTTGCATCCCATGTGTTTGCATCCCATGTGTTTGCATCCCATGTGTTTGCATCCCATGTGTTTGCATCCCATGTGTTTGCATCCTAATTATTATTATTATTATCATCATTATTTCTGAGGATTAAATGTAATTTGGAGTTATGGATACTGTACTTCTGTAGAAAATTGATACCGTTTATTAAACAAAGCCATACACAAATTTTAATAGTCAAACAAGTATGTAAAATTGAAAATTAAATTATGCGGATCAAAAATTTAAATTAGACCAAAACTGTGTTACCAGTATGGTACATTTGCCAACTTTCTCAAAATAATAATAGCAAGACTAATTATGGCAACAATAATAACTAGAGATTATCTAGTAAAATGCAACAATTCAGAAGAAAAACAATTAAAAACACTGGTAAACCCACTTTATAATAAGTTTCACAGCCTATAATTATGAAAGCGTTTCCTGCCTGAAACATTGTGTGTGTGTTTTAGTGCCTTTGCATGAATGTAAAAATAACAGTCCAATGTAATCTCACCAACCTATTGTTCCTTCTTGCAAATAAAAATTATTATTATCATAAAGAAGTACATAGTACTGTCTTGAATTACAATTCCATTACAGTATTTCTCAACTCCATAGCAATAATATACGCAAGAATTACATCCATACCGAGTAACAAACATTCACTTCAGTTTGGAACAGCCAGCCCATATATCGATGATAATATATCCCATTTGAAATTGGATCCCAATTACAAAATATAATACAAATTTCAATACTGTCCTAATGTATTTTTATGAAACAAGTATTCTGGTAATTTAAGCTACCCGATGACAAGGAAGTCTGAATTCCATTAATTCATTGTAAATGTCAAGAGCAAAATGCCAAGGAGAGTTTTGACAGTTGTGTATCAGGTTTGTGGAGAAGTGACAGACGATGCAGCGGGAAGAGTTACGGGTGTGTTAACAGCCGGGAAGGAAGGAGAGTGATCTTATGATTACTGCAAAAAAATATAGTGTGATCTTATGATTATGTTAAATGGCATGCATGTAGTGAAGAGTGATCTTACAGTTCTGTTAATGTGGGAGGAGTATAGAGAGAAGAGTGATCTTACAGGTGTGTAAGGGAAAGGAAAGTGATCTCACTGGTGAGTTATCAGTGTGGAGGGAAGGAGTGTGATCTTACAGGTGTATAAGGGAAAGGAAAGTGATCTCACTGGTGAGTTATCAGTGTGGAGGGAAGGAGTGTGATCTTACAGGTGTGTAGGGGAAAGGAAAGTGATCTCACTGGTAAGTTATCAGTGTGGAGGGAAGGAGAGTGATCTTACAGGTGTGAGAAAGTGATCTCACTGGTGAGTTATCAGTGGAAGAAAGATGAGTGATCTTACAGGTGTGTAAGGGAAAGGAAAGTGATCTCACTGGCGAGTTATCAGTGTGGAAGAAAGGAGAGTGATCTTACAGGTGTGTTAGAGAAAGGAAAATGATCTTGCTGTTATGAGTTATTGGTATGGAGGGCACACATAGACTCGCTGTTATCTTAACACTAAGACTGAACCTACTCTCATATTAACATTGTTAAAGGTATGAGGATGGACTCACTATTTTAACACAACAGTGAGTCTATCACCACACTATTTACACAATTGTGAGTCCATCCTCACATTACTAACACTAGTGTGTGGATGGACTTACTGTTGTGTTAATGGTGTGAGGATGGACTTACTGTTGTGTTAATGGTGTGAGGATGGACTTACTGTTGTGTTAATGGTGTGAGGATGGACTTACTGTTGTGTTAACGGTGTGTGGATGGACTTACTGTTGTGTTAACGGTGTGAGGATGGACTTACTGTTGTGTTAATGGTGTGAGGATGGACTTACTGTTGTGTTAATAGTGTGAGGATAGACTTACTGTTGTGTTAACGGTGTGTGGATGGACTTACTGTTGTGTTAACGGTGCTAACGGCAAGAGACTGGACCTAGTGTTGTGTTGACAGCACAAGAGAGAGAGAACTTAGAGTTGCGTTAACAGCGTGAGGACGGACTTACTGTGACAATACCGGTGAGTGTGTGGCGAGAGAGAGCAGCAGCAGCAGGTCGTGGAGTGTGTAGCGGCGGCTGCCCCGACGACGACGACGACGACGACGACGACGACAAGGACTCGCAGACCACAATCAACAAGTGCACATCTTTGCCCCCCCGTCTTTCAAGAAGAAGAATAAGAAGTAGAAAAAAAAATAGTCCAGTGCGGGCCACCACTTCACTACTGGCTGCTCATGGCGGCTCCTGCGCCCATTTCTAGTGGCAAGCCGACGTCGCTAGGGCTCCGTGAAAGTGTCAGCGAGGTGCGGGCGCCATGGCACGGAGTTTGACGCGGAGGGGAAAGGCACTTACCAAGAGAGACCCTTCGCTACTGCCCTCGCCAAAACAAAACACCGCTAATCAACAAGGTTCCAATACTCTTCCGCGGGAAATAACCCCTCGGGCGCGCGACATTTCAGGCTTATGGGCGACCATGGCCTCATGGAACTCGTAATTTCAAGTCGCTTCGAGGTGGAATTATCGAGCCAGGGACGGAGGAGGGTTAGATCCGCTCGGCACGAGGTGCGAGTAAGTTTTAAGAGACTTGGCGGCCCGAGCGCACTTTTTACTCCATGTTCCGTGACCATGACCTCAGAGTTGGCCGACGTTGCCACATCAATCCTTACGGATACTCATATATTAAACCAATAAATTACACACTATTTTTAACCCTTTTCTAACCCATAATAATAAATATAATTATCATTTTAATTGATAAAGGGTAGAGTTGTGATTAGAAGAGGATTAACGAATATATGCAAATAAGTTACTTGGCAGGACAAGGACGTTAGAGGCTACAGCAGGTGGATTGAAGGCAGGTAAGCATGGGCGTCATCTGCTCCCACCACCCAAACTCCTCACATATTTACACTTTCCAACCCACTCCGCTATCCAAGCAACGTATCCATAAGAAAATAATATCCTAAACTCCATTCAAACGGCAAATAAAGCATGAAAGTGGATATCAAAAGCCAGATTATCCTGGATTAAAGAGATGCATAATACGACATGGCCACTTCTCCAAAGAAGGTCCTACCCCTAGCTTTGGTCAGAGTTGCTCATCCAACCTGCGCCCCGTCCATTTCTGTCTGTTGACTTGGCTTTCCGTCCTTAAACATATTTTATACTTCTCCAAAGGGCTCGGAAGGCAAGATAATTTATGTCACCTTTGGCATTTTGGCGTAGCAAAGGGTACATATTAGGTAGAGTCAGTGCTGATATTTATTATTTGTTCACTGTTACACAAAATAATGCAATAACGTGCAATTTAGTGATCAATTTACAAAAGAAAGACACATTCTCTTGTTCAATATGTGATTAAAGGATATTCGCATTCAGGCTACATGAATGAATCCAAAGTTCAATACATCAAATTTAAATTCTAATTTCCCCAATCGGTGTAACTCACATTAATATAATATTCGCTATGAACAGATACCGCTCTATCGTAATCTTACAGTGTACCCGCAATACTACTACCCATATTATATATGACTTCTGCATAAATAATTATTATTATGCAGTTACTGACACACAAAGGCCAGAGAGCACGAGTATAAAGAGCTATGACATGTTTAGATCTAATAATTATATGTACGGGCAACATAAAACATCCACTAGACAGTGTGACATTGTAATTGCCAGAATTAGGCTGTTATGCTGGGATATCGATATCTATGGCAGGTGGCTGTAGGTAATGAACCCCCCAATGGTGAACATTCCAATTGTAAACAATGTGAACAAGAGCTGGGACATACTCTCCAACACTATATCTGTGATTGCCCTGTTAGAAGTGACTTCAGACCAAATAGTATAAGGTGCTTTACGCTCTGTAATTACTTCATACATTCAGGAATATTGGAAGATATTCTTGTGCTGTACCCAGAGTGTACAAGTGGAGGCTAATAGATCAATCAACCTAACATTTCCTGTGCTCCCGTGATTCCATGTATGACTAACCTCCTGTGAGATAGAGTAAACTTATAGCTAGTTTCTGCTCCAGACTCTCTAGTCCTTCACAAGGGCAGCAGCACATTTAAAACAAAATGACAAACTAAGCGTTGCCTAAGGGTTCAAAGCTGTGAGGACAGTCGGGTTCGTTCCCGACTCACAATTGGGAATCCCGGGCTCGAACCCCGGGTGGGACAGAAAATGGTAAGCCTAACGAATATGTACAAAGGGTCCTTGACCCGAGATCATATATATATATATATATATATATATATATATATATATATATATATATATATATATATATATATATATATATATATATATATATATATATATATATATATATATTAGTATATTTTGGTAGCAGTCTTTCCTGTAGACATATATTATTAAATATGACCGAAAAAGTAAGATTAATAATTCTAACACGAATTTTCTCAATCTTTCGTACATTACGCTTCACTGTTGGAGGTAAATCAAAAATCACTTCTCCAAAATTCATTTTTATTTCTAGTCTGACGCGACACGGGCGCGTTTCGTAAAACTTATTACATTTTCAAAGACTTCACAAATACACAACTGATTAGAACTTGCGTTTCCCTGATTTTGAGTGAGGTGGGAAGGGTGATGTGGCATTACATTTGAGTGAGGTGGGAAGGGTGATGTGGCATTAACACAAGACAGAACACTAGGGGATATTAATAGGGTATTAAAAGTATCAACACAAGACAGAACAGAAACAATGGGTATTGAATAGAAGTGTTCGTAGAAAGCCTATTGGTCCATATTTCTTGATGCTTCTATATTGGAGCGGAGTCTTGAGGTGGGTAGAATATAGTTGTGCAATAATTGGCTGTTGATTGCTGGTGTTGACTTCTTGATGTGTAGTGCCTCGCAAACGTCAAGCCGCCTGCTATCGCTGTATCTATCGATGATTTCTGTGTTGTTTACTAGGATTTCTCTGGCGATGGTTTGGTTATGGGAAGAGATTATATGTTCCTTAATGGAGCCCTGTTGTTTATGCATCGTTAAACGCCTAGAAAGAGATGTTGTTGTCTTGCCTATATACTGGGTTTTTTGGAGCTTACAGTCCCCAAGTGGGCATTTGAAGGCATAGACGACGTTAGTCTCTTTTAAAGCGTTCTGTTTTGTGTCTGGAGAGTTTCTCATGAGTAGGCTGGCCGTTTTTCTGGTTTTATAGTAAATCGTCAGTTGTATCCTCTGATTTTTGTCTGTAGGGATAACGTTTCTATTAACAATATCTTTCAGGACCCTTTCCTCTGTTTTATGAGCTGTGGAAAAGAAGTTCCTGTAAAATAGTCTAATAGGGGGTATAGGTGTTGTGTTAGTTGTCTCTTCGGAGGTTTACCTCCGAAGAGACAACTAACGACATATATATATATATATATATATATATGTCGACAACTACGACATATATATATATATATATATATATATATATATATATATATATATATATATATATATATATATATATATATATATATATATATGTCGTACCTAGTAGTTTAGTTTATTATGTACCCCATACCCATATCCTGTGAGTGGCAGTGGACCCCATACCCATCCTGTGGGTAGTAGTGGACCCCATACCCATCCTGTGGGTAGTAGTGGACCCCATACCCATCCTGTGGGTAGTAGTGGACCCCATACCCATCCTGTGGGTAGTAGTGGACCCCATACCCATCCTGTGGGTAGTAGTGGACCCCATACCCATCCTGTGGGTAGTAGTGGACCCCATACTCATCCTGTGGGTGGTAGTGGACCCCATACCCATCCTGTGGGTGGTAGTGGACCCCATACCCATCCTGTGGGTGGTAGTGGACCCCATACTCATCCTGTGGGTGGTAGTGGACCCCATACCCATCGTGTGAGTGACAGTGAGATCTCAGGAACTAACATTGTACAGGAACACCTCAGAGAGTTGGCGAGACCTCTCGACCGGCGTGTACCAACTGCCCTCTGTGAAGACCAACTTCAGATTAAAATCCTGCAGGGGGACTTGATATAAACCTAACCTTGCAGGGGGACTTGATATAAACCTAACCTTGCAGGGGGACTTGATATAAACCTAACCTTGCAGGAGGACTTGATATAAACCTAACCTTGCAGGGGGACTTGATATAAACCTAACCTTGCAGGAGGACTTGATATAAACCTAACCTTGCAGGGGGACTTGATATAAACCTAACCTTGCAGGGGGACTTGATATAAACCTAACCTTGCAGGGGGACTTGATATAAACCTAACCTTGCAGGGGGACTTGATATAAACCTAACCTTGCAGGGGGACTTGATATAAACCTTGCCTTGCAGGGGGACTTGATATAAACCTAACCTTGCAGGGGGACTTGATATAAACCTAACCTTGCAGGGGGACTTGATATAAACCTTACCTTGCAAGGAGACTTCATATAAACCTAACCTTGCAAGGAGACTTCATATAAACCTTACCTTGCAAGGAGACTTCATATAAACCTAACCTTGCAGGGGGACTTCATATAAACCTAACCTTGCAAGGAGACTTCATATAAACCTAACCTTGCAAGGAGACTTCATATAAACCTAACCTTGCAAGGAGACTTCATATAAACCTAACCTTGCAAGGAGACTTCATATAAACCTAACCTTGCAAGGAGACTTCATATAAACCTAACCTTGCAAGGAGACTTCATATAAACCTTACCTTGCAAGGAGACTTCATATAAACCTAACCTTGCAAGGAGACTTCATATAAACCTTACCTTGCAAGGAGACTTCATATAAACCTAACCTTGCAAGGAGACTTCATATAAACCTTACCTTGCAAGGAGACTTCATATAAACCTAACCTTGCAGGGGGACTTCATATAAACCTAACCTTGCAAGGAGACTTCATATAAACCTAACCTTGCAAGGAGACTTCATATAAACCTAACCTTGCAAGGAGACTTCATATAAACCTAACCTTGCAAGGAGACTTCATATAAACCTTACCTTGCAAGGAGACTTCATATAAACCTAACCTTGCAAGGAGACTTCATATAAACCTTACCTTGCAAGGAGACTTCATATAAACCTAACCTTGCAAGGAGACTTCATATAAACACACATTCGTGCAACTCCTCACGTTTACAATCACTGCTTCACTCTGACGATAAAATAACTCATTTGGAGGGTCGTAGTAGCTAGTAAATTTGCATGTGAACACTGAGAGAGAGGATGAGTTCCATGGGGGATTGATCGCCGGCCCTGCAAGCAGGGAACCTGATGATGTTCTGGCATGAGTTTCGGATCTCAGGATCCGAATTGCTTGACCATTTTTCTCCGGAGCAAGTAACTTGTTTTACAACGGAAACAGTTGAAAAACTTTATATATATATATATATATATATATATATATATATATATATATATATATATATATATATATATATATATATATATATATATACAGGCAAGATCAGTCCTAAATGATGCTCCTCGCACGAGTGGGCCGAGCACAGCGCTGCCCTGCACCACCTGACCTGCTCGGCCGACCTGCGCCGTTATCCAGCTGGCTGACCTGCTCGGCCGACCTGCGCCGTTATCCAGCTGGCTGACCTGCTCGGCCGACCTGCGCCGTTATCCAGCTGGCTGACCTGCTCGGCCGACCTGCGCCGTTATCCAGCTGGCTGACCTGCTCGGCCGACCTGCACCGTTATCCAGCCGGCTGACCTGCTCGGCCGACCTGCGCCGTTATCCAGCTGATGACCTGCTCGGCCGACCTGTGCCGTTATCCAGCTGATGACCTGCTCGGCCGACCTGCGCCGTTATCCAGCTGGCTGACCTGCTCGGCCGACCTGCGCCGTTATCCAGCTGGCTGACCTGCTCGGCCGACCTGCGCCGTTATCCAGCTGATGACCTGCTCGGCCGACCTGCGCCGTTATCCAGCTGATGACCTGCTCGGCCGACCTGCGCCGTTATCCAGCTGATGACCTGCTCGGCCGACCTGCGCCGTTATCCAGCTGGCTGACCTGCTCGGCCGACCTGTGCCGTTATCCAGTTGATGACCTGCTCGGCCGACCTGCGCCGTTATCCAGCTGGCTGACCTGCTCGGCCGACCTGCGCCGTTATCGAGCTGGCTGACCTGCTCGGCCGACCTGCGCCGTTATCCAGCTGGCTGACCTGCTCGGCCGACCTGTGCCGTTATCGAGCTGGCTGACCTGCTCGGCCGACCTGCGCCGTTATCTAGGGATTCAGCAGCAGGTTATATAGGATATAAGCGAGCGCGCGTGTGCGCACACACAAACACGCTGCTAATCACCTTTCAGACGTCCTGAGAATAATAACAAAAGCTTGACGTATAGACCAATACAGAACAAAGTGGAGCCCCAGATGTGTTTATCATTGGTCTCCTGAAGGCACGGGTCAACCACCTTACATGCTCTGTAAACTACCGCCCCATGGGAATGGCCTCGTTACTGTACGCCAGTATAAACCGGTTCAGGGGTCCCGGTACGACAGTTTGGGTTCGTTCGCGACACACAATCCAGAATACCGGGTTCGAATCCCTGGCGGGATAGACATGGCCTGAAGCCTGCCTGGTGGGGGGAGGGGGGACCTCGATTTAAGACAAATGTGTATGACTATATATACACTCTGGCTTCCTGTCCCCCCGACACAATGAATTATTATTATTGTAAGTGATTAGTTAATACACAATTTTAGATTTATTATACATTTGTAGATGGGATATCCTGCGGTGCCCGGGTCTCTCCGGCGCCCTGGTTTGCCCACACACCCTCCCTATCTTCCCTTACACACACCTTCCCTGCCCCCACACACACACACACCTTCCCTGCCCACACACACACACACACACACACACCTTCCCTGCCCACACACACACACACACACACACACACACCTTCCCTGCCCACACACACACACACACACACCTTCCCTGCCCACACACACACACACACCTTCCCTGCCCACACACACACACACCTTCCCTGCCCACACACACACACACACACACACCTTCCCTGCCCACACACACACACACCTTCCCTGCCCACACACACACACACACACCTTCCCTGCCCACACACACACACACCTTCCCTGCCCACACACACACACACACACCTTCCCTGCCCACACACACACACACACACCTTCCCTGCCCACACACACACACCTTCCCTGCCCACACACACACACCTTCCCTGCCCACACACACACACACACACCTTCCCTGCCCACACACACACACACACACCTTCCCTGCTCACACACACACGCACATTCCCTGCCCACACACACACACACACACCTTCCCTGCCCACACACACACCTTCCCTGCCCACACACACACACACACCTTCCCTGCCCCCACACACACGCACCTTCCCTGCCCACACACACATACACACACCTTCCCTGCCCACACACACACACCTTCCCTGCCCACACACACACACACACACCTTCCCTGCCCACACACACACACCTTCCCTGCCCACACACACACGCACCTTCCCTGCCACACACACACACACACCTTCCCTGCCCACACACACACACACACACACCTTCCCTGCCCACACACACACACACCTTCCCTGCCCACACACACACATACACACCTTCCCTGCCCACACACACACACACACACCTTCCCTGCCCACACACACACACACCTTCCCTGCCCACACACACACACACACACACCTTCCCTGCCCACACACACACACACCTTCCCTGCCCACACACACACACACACCTTCCCTGCCCACACACACACACCTTCCCTGCCCACACACACACACCTTCCCTGCCCCACACACACACACACACACACCTTCCCTGCACACACACACACACACCTTCCCTGCCCACACACACACACCTTCCCTGCCCACACACACACACACACACCTCCCCTGCCCCACACACACACACACCTTCCCTGCCCACACACACACACACACCTTCCCTGCCCCACACACACACACACACCTTCCCTGCCCACACACTCACACACACACACACACACACACACACACACCTTCCCTGCCCACACACACACACACACACCTTCCCTGCCCACACACACACACACACCTTCCCTGCCCACACACACACACACACCTTCCCTGCCCACACACACACACACCTTCCCTGCCCACACACACACACACACACATTCCCTGCCCACACACACACACACACCTTCCCTGCCCACACACACACACACCTTCCCTGCCCACACACACACACACACACACACACACCTTCCCTGCCCACACACACACACACACCTTCCCTGCCCACACACACACACACACCTTCCCTGCCCACACACACACACACACCTTCCCTGCCCACACACACACACACACCTTCCCTGCCCACACACACACACACACCTTCCCTGCCCACACACACACACACCTTCCCTGCCCACACACACACACACCTTCCCTGCCCACACACACACACACCTTCCCTGCCCACACACACACACACACCTTCCCTGCCCACACACACACACACACACCTTCCCTGCCCACACACACACACACACCTTCCCTGCCCACACACACACACACACCTTCCCTGCCCACACACACACACCTTCCCTGCCCACACACACACACACACACCTTCCCTGCCCACACACACACACACACCTTCCCTGCCCCCACACACACACACACCTTCCCTGCCCACACACACACACACACACACCTTCCCTGCCCACACACACACACACACCTTCCCTGCCCACACACACACACACACCTTCCCTGCCCACACACACACACACACCTTCCCTGCCCACACACACACACACACCTTCCCTGCCCACACACACACACACACCTTCCCTGCCCACACACACACACACCTTCCCTGCCCCACACACACACACACCTTCCCTGCCCCACACACACACACACCTTCCCTGCCCCACACACACACACACCTTCCCTGCCCCACACACACACACACACACCTTCCCTGCCCACACACACACACACACACCTTCCCTGCCCCCCACACACACACACCTTCCCTGCCCCACACACACACACACACACCTTCCCTGCCCACACACACACACACACCTTCCCTGCCCCACACACACACACCTTCCCTGCCCCCCCCCCACACACACACACCTTCCCTGCCCACACACACACACACACACCTTCCCTGCCCCACACACACACACACCTTCCCTGCCCCACACACACACACACACACCTTCCCTGCCCACACACACACACACACACACACACACACACACCTTCCCTGCCCCACACACACACACACCTTCCCTGCCCACACACACACACCTTCCCTGCCCACACACACACCTTCCCTGCCCACACACACACACACACCTTCCCTGCCCACACACACACACACACCTTCCCTGCCCACACACACACACCTTCCCTGCCCACACACACACACACACCTTCCCTGCCCCACACACACACACCTTCCCTGCCCACACACACACACACACCTTCCCTGCCCCACACACACACACCTTCCCTGCCCCCCACACACACACACACCTTCCCTGCCCCCCACACACACACACACCTTCCCTGCCCACACACACACACACCTTCCCTGCCCCCCCCACACACACACACCTTCCCTGCCCACACACACACACACACACACCTTCCCTGCCCCCCCCACACACACACACCTTCCCTGCCCACACACACCTTCCCTGCCCACACACACACACACGCCTTCCCTGCCCACACACACACACACACACCTTCCCTGCCCACACACACACACACCTTCCCTGCCCACACACACACACACCTTCCCTGCCCACACACACACACACACGCCTTCCCTGCCCACACACACACACGCCTTCCCTGCCCACACACACACACACCTTCCCTGCCCACACACACACACACACCTTCCCCCCATCACATCTCACCCTTCTCATATATGCCTTCTCCCATCAGTGTAACCCAAATATTGCGCCCAGAAGGTCAGTCTCTCATCTGAACATACATTTAGAAGATAAATATCTCAATTCACGATTATTTAAACAAACAGTAAAGCTACGGACTCGACGCTGTATATTTCAGATTCACAGACTTGGTGAAGGAGATCTTTCAGGTGGTAAACATGTCCCTGAGGGCATCCCCGGGAGAGGACACGAAAGGTGGGGGGAGGGGGGAGTGACACTTAGATGACAAATTTAACACAAGTTTATTAAGACAAAGTCATGATATTCACCAAACTCTTAAGTCAGTACTCTGATCCTGGCAACTGTTAAGACATCCTACATGGACTAATGTCTTAAAATTAACGTGATATACAAAAATTAACATGATATACATGATATACATAATATACATGATATACATGATATATATGATATACATGATATACATGATATACATGATATACATGATATACATGATATATATGATATACATGATATACATGATATACATGATATATATGATATACATGATATACATGATATACATGATGTAGATGATATATATGATATACATGATATACATGATGTAGATGATATACATGATATACATGATATACATGATATACATGATATACATGATATATATGATATACATGATATACATGATATATATGATATACATGATATACATGATATACATGATGTAGATGATATATATGATATACATGATATACATGATATACATGATATACATGATATACATGATATACATGATATACATGATACACATGATATATATGTTATGCATGATATACATGATATACATGATATACATGATATACATGATATACATGATATACATGATATATATGATATACATGATATACATGATATACATGATATATATGATATACATGATATACATGATACACATGATATATATGTTATACATGATATACATGATATACATGATATACATGATATACATGATATACATGATATATATGATATACATGATACACATGATATATATGTTATACATGATATACATGATATACATGATATACATGATATACATGATATACATGATATATATGATATACATGATATACATGATACACATGATATATATGTTATACATGATATACATGATATACATGATATACATGATATACATGATATATGTGATATACATGATATACATGATACACATGATATATATGTTATACATGATATACATGATATACATGATATACATGATATACATGATATATATGATATACATGATACACATGATATATATGTTATACATGATATACATGATATACATGATATACATGATATACATGATATACATGATATATATGATATACATGATATACATGATATACATGATATACATGATATACATGATATACATGATATACATGATACACATGATATACATGATATACATGATATACATGATACACATGATATACATGATATACATGATATACATGATATACATAATATACATGATATACATGATATACATGATACACATGATATACATGATATACATGATATACATGATATACATAATATACATGATATACATGATGTAGATGATATACACATTGTTACTCTAACAGTAAAATACAATTAACTAAAAATACTCATAAGGTTAACAATACACCTGAGGTGGATTGGTGCATCAGGTGAAAGAAACTCCGCCTATTTATTTCTGCCTCGGCCGGGAATCGAACCCGCGCTCTTAGGACTACAACCCCCGAGCGCTGTCCACTCAGCCTTCGAGGCCCCACAAAGTCCCTGTATTTACTATTTGTGTCTGAAGAATTGAGATATTAGCTCTTGGACCCCGCCTTTCTAACCAATCTATTTTTCCTCTATTATATCTACTACATATATTTCTCTCAAACACACACACACACACACACACACACACACACACACACACACACACACACACACACACACACACACACACACACACACACACACACACGCACACACAGGTGGAAACTGAGTGCCCAAATGAGCCACAGAGATATTAGAAAGAACTTTTTTAGTGTCAGAGTAGTTAACAAATGGAATGCATTAGGCAGTGATGTGGTGGAGGCTGACTCCATACACAGTTTCAAGTGTAGATATGATAGAGCCCAATAGGTTCAGGAATCTGTACACCTGTTGATTGACGGTTGAGAGGCGGGACCAAAGAGCCAGAACTCAACCCCCGCAAGCACAATTAGGTGAGTACACAACCCACAAGAATGGGGGGAAACGATGAACCAGTGAGACTTGAACTAGTCTTCACTCTGAACGACTCTGACATAAGGGATATCGGTTTCGAGGCCCCGGTAGGAATGAGCGACCACAGTGTACTGGTGTTTGAGTATCTGGTCGAAGAAAGGTTATTGAACTCGAGGAGAGGAATTGAAAACAAAACGTTGGCATTCCGTAAGGGAAACTATGAGGAGATAAGGAAATTCCTAACAGATATAACATGGGAAACAGAGCTCAGAGGAAAGACGGCCCAAGATATGATGGACTACATCACGCAGAAGTGCAAGGACGCAGCAGACAAGTTTGTCCCAGTCCAAAAGGAAAACAACGAAATGAAGATGAGAAACCCATGGTTTAATCAGAGATGTAGGCTAGCTAAGCAGCAAAGTAAAAGGGCATGGAGAAGCTATAGGAATAACAGGACACTTGAGAGCAGAGAAAGATACCAGAGTGCCAGGAATGACTATGTCAGGGTGAAAAAAGAGGCAGAAGGGCAATACGAAAATGACATCGCAAGCAAGGCAAACATTCAATCTAAATTGCTGCACAACCACATCAGGAGAAAACAACAGTAAAAGAACAGGTTATGAAATTAAGGTTAGGGGCAGATTCACTACAAACGACCAGAAAGTGTGCGAGGAACTGAATATGAAATTCCAGGAAGTCTTCACTCTAGAACAAGGAGAAGTTCCAAAGATTAGAGAGGGAATTATTAACCAGGTACTATTAGAAGAGTTTGAGATTACCAGTGAGGAAGTAAGGAAGCTTTTACTAGAGTTAGATGTGACAAAGGCTATAGGCCCAGATGGAATCTCACCTTGGATACTAAAGGAAGGAGCAGGAGCACTGTGCCTGCCACTCTCCATAGTGTATAACAAGTCACTGGCAACTGGAAGAACTGCCAAGAATTTGGAAGACGGCTAATGTAGTCGCGATATACAAGAAAGGGGATAGACAGGAGGCACTGAACTACAGGCCAGTGTCCCTAACCTGCATACCATCCAAGCTGACGGAGAAGATTGTGCGAAGAAAGCTAGTGGAACACCTGGAGCGAAAGAACTTTGTAGCACAGCATCAACATGGGTTCAGGGATGGCAGGTCCTGCCTCACAGGGTTAATTGAATTCTACGACCAGGCAACAAAAATCAGGCAAGAAAGAGAGGGGTGGGCAGACTGCATATTTTTGGATTGCTAGAAAGCCTTTGATACAGTACCACACAAGAGGCTTGTGAAAAAGCTGGAGATGCAGGCTGGAGTGAAAGGGAAGGTACTCCATTGAATAAGGGAGTACCACACCTTCCCACATTGGATAAGGGAGTACCTAAGCAACAGAAGACAGCGAGTCACTGTGAGGGGTGAGGTCTCAGATTGGCGAGACGTCACAAGTGGAGTCCCGCAGGGGTCAGTCCTTGGACCTATACTGTTTCTGATATATGTAAATGATCTCCCAGAGGGTATAGACTCGTCCCTCTCACTGTTTGCTGATGATGCAAAAATTATGAGGCGGATTAAAACAGAGGATGATAGTAGGGGGCTAGAAGATGATCTAGACAGACTGAATGAATGGTCCAACAAATGGCTGCTAAAGTTCAACCCGAGTAAATGCAAAGTAATGAAAATTGGCAGTGGAAACAGGAGGCCAGACTCAGGATACAGAATGGGAGATGAAGTACTTAATGAAACGGACAGAGAGAAAGATCTAGGAGTTGATATCACACCAAACCTGTCTCCTGAAGCCATCATCAATAGAATAACATCTGCGGCATACGCGAAACTAGCTGATATCAGAACAGCCTTCAGAAACCTATGTAAGGAATCTTTCAGAACCTTGTATAACACATATGTAAGACCACTGCTGGAGTATGCGGCCCCAGCATGGAGCCCGTACCTTGTCAAACACAAGACGAAGCTGGATAAAGTTCAGAAGTATGCCATTAGGCTAGTCCCAGAACAAAGGAGCTTCAGTTATGAGGAAAGTCTGCGTGAACTGCACCTCCCGTTGCTGGAAGACAGAAGAGCTCGGGGAGACATGATCACCACATACAAAATTCTCAAGGGGAACTAAAGAAGTTTCAGTTTCAAATGTAGATATGATAAAGCCCAGTAGGTTCAGGAACCGCCCTGCCCCGCCCCGCCCTACCTCGCCCCGCCCCGCGCTGCCTCGCCCCGCTCTGCCTCACCCTACCTCGCCTCGCCCCGCCCCGCCCCGCCCCGCGCTGCCTCGCCCCGCGCTGCCCCGCCCTACCTCGCCCTACCTCGCCCCGCCCCGCGCTGCCTTGCCCCGCTCTGCCCCGCCCTACCTCGCCCCGCCAAGTGTCTAATTACAGCTCGAAATGGCGATAAATGTTTATTTTTTTCTTGGTACAAAACGGTGGGAACTAAAAATAAACAATTTGTTTTGACGGGGGACAGGAAGCCTATGTTTATATATGTATTTTACACATGAACCAAGGTCCCTCTACACCATCGAACCCGGGGATCCCGATTGCGAGGCGAGAACGCAACCAACTGGGCCGCAAGCCTCCTAAATATCTCACTTGAGACCGCTCACATGGAAGCCTGAGAGAGAGGATGCCTCACTCTGAGCTGAGAGAACGCATCATTACCTACTTCGTGGAAGAGATGTTTGTCACAGAGTAGTGAGGGGATGATGAGGGGGGGGGGGAATGAGAGGTGAGTGAGCCTCACGGGCCGTAACGAGGATGAGTGATGAGTCAGAGAGAGGGGCCCCTATGATTCACATATTAAAGAGTGACACACTACACCTACACCCCCACGCTCTCAAGGGTGTCGAGGCTCGCATATACCCACTAATCTCCTGATTATAGTGACTCGGGGCTATATTTTGTCCCCGTGGAGTGCCTCAGGGCTATATTTTGTCCCCGTGGAGTGCCTCAGGGCTATATTTTGTCTCCGTGGAGTGCCTCAGGGCTATATTTTGTCCCCGTGGAGTGCCTCGGGGCTATATTTTGTCCCGTGGAGTGCCTCAGGGCTATATTTTGTCCCCGTGGAGTGCCTCAGGGCTATATTTTGTCCCCGTGGAGTGCCTCGGGGCTATATTTTGTCCCCGTGGAGTGCCTCAGGGCTATATTTTGTCCCCGTGGAGTGCCTCGGGGCTATATTTTGTCCCGTGGAGTGCCTCGGGGCTATATTTTGTCCCCGTGTAGTGCCCCAGGGCTATATTTTGTCCCGTGGAGTGCCTCGGGGCTATATTTTGTCCCCGTGGAGTGCCTCAGGGCTATATTTTGTCCCCGTGGAGTGCCTCGGGGCTATATTTTGTCCCGTGGAGTGCCTCAGGGCTATATTTTGTCCCCGTGGAGTGCCTCAGGGCTATATTTTGTCCCCGTGGAGTGCCTCGGGGCTATATTTTGTCCCCGTGGAGTGCCTCAAGGCTATATTTTGTCCCCGTGGAGTGCCTCAGGGCTATATTTTGTCCCCGTGGAGTGCCTCAGGGCTATATTTTGTCCCCGTGGAGTGCCTCAGGGCTATATTTTGTCCCCGTGGAGTGCCTCAGGGCTATATTTTGTCCCGTGGAGTGCCTCAGGGCTATATTTTGTCCCCGTGGAGTGCCTCAGGGCTATATTTTGTCCCGTGGAGTGCCTCAGGGCTATATTTTGTCCCGTGGAGTGCCTCGGGGCTATATTTTGTCCCGTGGAGTGCCTCGGGGCTATATTTTGTCCCGTGGAGTGCCTCAGGGCTATATTTTGTCCCGTGGAGTGCCTCGGGGCTATATTTTGTCCCCGTGGAGTGCCTCGGGGCTATATTGTGTCCCCGTGGAGTGCCTCGGGGCTATATTTTGTCCCGTGGAGTGCCTCGGGGCTATATTTTGTCCCCGTGGAGTGCCTCGGGGCTATATTGTGTCCCCGTGGAGTGCCTCGGGGCTATATTGTGTCCCCGTGGAGTGCCTCGGGGCTATATTGTGTCCCCGTGGAGTGCCTCGGGGCTATATTGTGTCCCCGTGGAGTGCCTCGGGGCTATATTATGTCCCCGTGGAGTGCCTCGGGGCTATATTATGTCCCCGTGGAGTGCCTCGGGGCTATATTATGTCCCCGTGGAGTGCCTCGGGGCTATATTATGTCCCCGTGGAGTGCCTCGGGGCTATATTGTGTCCCCGTGGAGTGCCTCGGGGCTATATGTTATCTCCAACATAGAGTAGTTATATATAAACTTTCGTTTATATGTGTGTGTGTGTGTGTCTGTGTGTGTACTCACCTAATTATGCTTGCAGGGATTAAGCTCCGGCTCTTTGGTCCCGCCTCTCAACTGTCAATCAACTGGTGTACAGGTTCCTGAGCCTACTGGGCTCTATCATATCTACACTTGAAACTGTGTATGGAGTCAGCCTCCACCACATCACTGCCTAATGCATTCTACCTGTTAACTACTCTGACACTGAAAAAGTTCTTTCTAACGTCTCTGTGGCTCATGTGGGTACTCAGTTTCCACCTGTGTCCCCTTGTTCGCGTATCACCCGTGTTAAACAGTTTATCTTTATCTACCCTGTCAATTCCTCTGGAAATTTTGTAGGTAGTGATTATGTCTCCCCTTTACTATTCTGTCTTCTAGTGTCATCAGGTGCATTTCACGCAGCCTGTCCTCGTAACTCATGTCTCTTAGTTCTGGGACTAGTCTAGTGGCATACTTCAGAGATTTTTCCAGCTTCGTCTTGTGCTTGACAAGGTACGGGCTCCATGCTGGAGCCGCAAACTCCAGGATTGGTCCTACATATGTGGTGTACAAGATTCTGAATGATTAACACACACAGGTTCCTGAAGGCTGTTCTGATGTTAGCCAGCCTCGCATATGCCGCAGATGTTATTCTTTTTATGTGGGCTTCAGGAGACAGGTTTGGTGTGATATCAACTCCTAGATCTTTCTCTCTGTCTGTTTCATGAAGAACTTCATCTCCCATTCTGTTTCCTGTCTGGCCTCCTGTTTTCACCGCCTAGTTTCATTACCTTACATTTACTCGGGTTTAGCTTTAGTAGCCATTTGTTGGACCACTCATTCAGTTTTTCTTGGTCTTCTTGTAGCCTCATACTATCTTCCTCAGTTTTAATCTTCTTCATAATTTTTGCATCATCAGCAAACAATGAGAGGAACGATTCTATACCCTCTGGGAGATCATTTACATATATCAGAAACAGTATAGGTCCAAGGACTGACCCCTGCGGAACTCCACTGGTGACGTCTCGCCAATCTGAGACCTCACCCCTCACAGTGACTCGCTGTCTTCTGTTGCTTAGGTACTCCCTTATCCAATGGAGTACCTTCCCTTTCACTCCTGCCTGCATATTTAGCTTTTTCACTAGCCTCTTGTGTGGTACTGTGTCAAAGGCTTTCTGACAATCCAAAAATATGCAGTCTGCCCACCCCTCTCTTTCTTGCCTAATTTTTGTTGCCTGATCATAGAATTTAATTAATCCCGTGAGGCAGGACTTGCCATCCCTGAAACCATGTTGGTGTTGTGTCACAAAGTTCCTTCGCTCCAGATGTTCCACTAGATTGTTTCGCACAATCTTCTCCATCAGCTTGCATGGTATGCAGGTTAGGAACACTGGCCTGTAGTTCAGTGCCTCCTGTCTGTCCCTTTTCTTGTATATTGGGACTACGTTTTCCGTCTTCCAAATTTTTGGCAGTTCACCTGTTATCAGTATGGAGAATATATTCACCTGTTACCAATATACACTATGAACAGCGGCAGGCACAGTGCTCCTGTTCCTTCCATTAGTATCCATGACAATATTCCATCTGGGCCAATTGCCTTTGTTACATTCAACTCTAGCAAAAGCTTCCTTACATCCCCGCTGGTAATCTCAAACTCCTCTAGTGGTTCCTGGTTAACTATTCCTCCTCTTATCTCCGGAACGTCTCCTTGCTCTAATGTGAAGACCTCCTGGAATTTCTTATTTAGTTCCTCACACACTTCCTTGTCGTTTGTAGTGGATCTGTCTGATCCTCAGTTTCATTATCTGTTCCTTCACTGACGTTTTTCTCCTGATGTGGCTGTGCAGCAATTTAGGTTGAGTCTTTGCCTTGCTTGCTATGTTGTTTTCATATTGCCCTTCTGCCTCTCTTTTCACCCTGACGTATTCATTCCTCGCTCTTTGGTATCTTTCTCTGCTCTCAAGTGTCCTGTTATTTCTATAGTTTCTCCACGCCCTTTTACTTAGTTGCTTTGCTAGCTTACATCTCTGACTAAACTCTGATTGGAGGTGCTTGGACAAGCATCTCCAAAGGATACCTGATCAACCAGGATGTGACTCATACGTCAGGCTGCGAGCAGCCGCGTCCAACAGCCTGGTTGATCAGTCCGGCAACCAGGAGGCCTGGTCGGCGACCGGGCCGCGGGGACGCTAAATCCCGGAAGCACCTCAAGGTAACCTCAAGGTAAACCTCAAGGTAAACCTCAAGGTAAACCATGGTTTTCTCATCTGTATTTTCTTTTTTTCCTTTTAGGCCGGGATGAACTTGTCTGCTGCCTTCTTACACTTATGCCTGATGTAGTCCATCTTACCTTAGGCCGTCTTTTCCCTGAGCTCATGTTATATCTGCTAGGAATTTTCTTATCCCCTCATAGTTTCCCTTACGGAATGTCAACCTTTTCTTTTCAGTTCCTCTCCTCGAGTTCAATAACCGTTCTTCAACCAGATACTCAAACGTCAGTACACGGTGGTCGCTCATTCCTACCGGGGCCTCGAAGTCAATTTTCCTTATGTCGGAGTCATTCAGAGTGAAGACTAGGTCGAGTCTCGCTGGTTCATCGTTGCTTCTCATCCTAGTGGGTTCCCTGACATGCTGGCTTAAAAAGTTGTTTGTTGCCACCTCAAGTAGTTTAGCTCTCCATGTATCCTCTCCTCCGTGTCTATCTCTCCATGTCTATCTTCCTCTCCCAGTCTATCCTTCCGTGACTGAGGTTCCCCATGATGAGCAGATGGGATCGAATTCTACAGGCAACACAGCCTGCCCTCTCAATTATGTTGTTAACTGCGTGTGTGTGTGTGTGTACTCACCTAGTTGTGTTTGCGGGGGTTGAGCTCTGACTCTTTGGTCCCGCCTCTTAACTCTCAATCAACTGGTGTACAGATTCCTGAGCCTATTGGGCTCTATCATATCTATATTTGAAACTGTGTAAGGAGTCAGCCTCCACCACAACACTACTTAATGCATTTCATTTGTTAACTACCCTGAGTGTGTGTGTGTGTGTGTGTGTGTGTGTGTGTGTGTGTGTGTGTGTGTGTGTGTGTGTGTGTGTGTGTGTGTGTGTGTGTGTGTGTGTGTATTCACCTAGTTGTGTTTGCGGGGGTTGACCTTTGCTCTTTCGGCCCACCTCTCAACTATCAATCAACTGTTTACTAACTACTTTTTTTTTCTCTCTCTCCACACCACACACACACACACACCAGGAAGCAGCCCCTGACAGCTGACTAACTCCCAGGTACCTATTTACTGCTAGGTAACAGGGGCATTCAGGGTGAAAGAAATTTTGCCCATTTGTTTCTGCCTGGTGCGGGAATCGAACCCGCGCCACAGAATTACGAGTCCTGCGTGCTATCCACCAGGCTACCGGTCCCCACACGAGGTGTGTGTGTGTGTGTGTGAGAGTGTACTTACCTATTTGTACTCACATATTTGTGAATGCAGGATCGAGTTCTAGTTTTTGGACTCCTATTTCCGAGCCGTTAGTTGTCTAATGGATTGACAACTGGCCTATTTCTCTATCAAATCAATTCAAATGTTTATTCAGGTAAAAGTACATACTTACAAGATGAGTTACAAGCATAACATTGTATTAATAGATACAGCTAGTACATACTATGCCTGAAGCCACTAATACACACAGCGTTTTGGGCAAGATGTGGGGAAAAATACTTGGACTAAAATTTAATATTAATTGAGATGAAAGTAGTTGCAGGCGATGAGTCACAATAACGTGGCTGAAGTATGTTGACCAGACCACACACTAGAAGGTGATGGGACGACGACGTTTCGGTCCGTCCTGGACCATTCTCAAGTCGATCGACTTGAGAATGGTCCAGGACGGACCGAAACGTCGTCGTCCCTTCAATTTCTAGTGTGTGGTCTGGTCATCATCAAAGTAGTTATACAAGTTGGTCAACAAACAGTATTGTTTGAAAATAGTAAGACATGGGTTGACATTTATGGGGTAAGGTAGGTTACAGGGAGTTAATTAGGTAGTACTTAGTTTTCCTCTTAAACTGGTTGAAAGAGGTACAGTCTTTAACATGATTGGGAAGGTCATTGCACATTCTGGCTCCCTTGATTTGTAGAGCATTCCTAGTTTGGTTAAGTCGTACTCTTGGAATATCAAAAAGGTATTTGTTTCTGGTGTGGTGCTCATGGGTTCTGTTACAACCTTCTAGGAAGCTTTTAAGGTCAGGATTGGTATTACAGTTCAGCGTTTTATACATATAGTGTACCCTTGAAAATATGTGCAGTGACTAAATATGTAACATATTCCAATATTTAAGTAAGGGTACCGAGTGGTGTCTGGGGCCAGTGTTTGATATTGTTCTAGTAGCAGCTTTGTGTTGAGTAATTAGAGGATGTATGTGATTATGGGTAGTAGAACTCCAAACACAAATACCATAATTGAGATAAGGATAGATGAGAGAGTAATAGATACCTACTATCTATGTCTATCTATCTGTCTATCTATTTATCTATCATATCTGCTTTTAAAGTTATGAATGGAATTAGCTTCTACAACCTGCTCCTTTAGGTCTTCCATTTACTCACTCCCCGCACGCCAAAGGAGAACTTTCTAACATCTCTATGACACATCTGAGTCTCAGGCATCCATCCGTGCCTCCTTGTTCTGTTGTTACTCATTGTAAACATTTCTTCTCTTTCCACCTTGTCAATCCCTCTAAGTATTTTATACGTCTGTATCATGTCCCCGCTCTCCCTCCTCCTTTCTAACGTGGTCAGGTTTAGTTCCTTCAGTCTGTCTTCGTACCTCATCCCTCGCAGCTCTGGGACGAGTCTCGTTGCAAACTTCTACACCTTTTCAAGCTTCCTTGTGTGTTTTTTAAGATGGGGGTCCAGGATGGTGCGGCGTACTCTAAGACTGGCCTCACACAGGCGGTATATAGTGATTTTAAAGCCGCCTTATTCAAGTTTCTGAAAGATGTTCTGACTTGTGCCAGAGTAGAGTATGCCGCTGATGTTATTCTGTTTATATGAGCCTCTGGAGTTAGGTTTAGTGTTATGTCCATTCTCAGGTCTCTTTTCCTGTGTATTCACCTAGTTGTGCTGGCCGGGGGGGGGGGGGGTTGAGCTTCGGCTCTTTGGTCCCGCCTCTCAACTGTTAATTAACTGTCCTGTCACCCCACCCTGTCACCCCCTCCCCTGTCACCCCCGCCTGTCACCCCCTCCCCTGTCACCCCTCCCCGTCACCCCCTCCCCTGTCACCCCCACCTGTCACCCCTCTCCTACACCCCACCAACAAGGCACTCTCACCCCTGCATATATTAATATTCCCAAGAACACCCTCAATACAGCACGTGAGAAGGTCCTCAAACACCTGTTCTTTTGTCCCAAGTTATTAATATAACTTAAGAACATGTCCTCGCACCTTAAGTGTCTCATTAAGGCTGAAAAAAACATACTGGTTACTTAACAATGGAAGTCTGAAGTCTTATTCGTAGCATACTAGACTTGTTATGTGATTTTGTCAACGTATAAGGCTTAATATGTGATATTGTCAACATATAAGGCTTAATATGTGATATTGCCTACATATAAGACTTAATATGTGATATTGCCTACATATAAGACTTCGACAACAGTCATTTTTTCACTTTCAGACTTAGGAACTTAACGTTTCAAGTCTTGATCAGCCGTTTTGAAGATACTGACCGAACCATAATGGAATAGAAAGTCCGATCAGTCTGAAAAAAACATGTAGGGCAATGCGTCGAGAACGTCAGTATTACGGTGGTTTAAGTTGTTATAGAAGCGTCGCATTTTTAACGGATTGGTTGATGCTATAGGTAAGGTTATTATCAGGATAAAGCACAAAGCCATTACGGCTATATTGGATGTGGAAGGGATAGGAGGATAAGGATTTAGAATGGGATGGTGCCCAATCGCTTCGACACTGCTGGAAAAGGTGCTACAGCTCCTGAAGTCCGCCTTAGAGTAATAGTGTGTGTGTGTGTGTGTGTGTGTGTGTGTGTGTGTACTCACCTATATGTACTCACCTATATGTGCTTGCAGGATCGAGCATTGACTCTTGGATCCCGCCTTTCGAGCATCGGTTGTTTACAGCAATGACTCCTGTCCCATTTCCCTATCATACCTGGTTTTAAAATTATGAATAGTATTTGCTTCCACAACCTGTTCCTGAAGTGCATTCCATTTCCCCACTACTCTCACGCTAAAAGAAAACTTCCTTACATCTCTGTGACTCATCTGAGTTTCAAGCTTCCATCCATGTCCTCTCGTTCTGTTACTATTCCGTGTGAACATTTCGTCTATGTCCACTCTGTCAATTCCTCTGAGTATCTTATACGTTCCTA